>NC_048232.1:35804794-35849321 GCF_002007445.2 Ailuropoda melanoleuca | reverse complement strand
TACTTTTGTCATGGAGCATGCTGTCCCTTAAAGTAGTCACTATTAAATCCATTAAACATATGAGACAAAAACGATCACTTGTAGATTTTGTCATAAGCATCTGTTGTGTCTTCAGATTTAAAAAACTGCATGCATACACACACACACACACACACACACTCAACTTTGTGTACTAACGTTTGTTTCGTTACTTCTCATTGTGCCTTTTGGATAGGTACTCTCAGAATCTTAGTTTAAATCCCCTATGTGTTTAAAAGAACATTTTATTTGTGATAGATATTTTTATGTTATTCAAAGAAATGCTTCCAAGTCACTATTTTCACATTGCCTTTTCCCATTTTCCAAATCAGCTCACCTTTGTGTATGCCCTCATAACCGTGTCATTAGCTATAATAATGATTGATCTATCCTCCTTTCAGCCTTTAGCCATCTGTGCAAGCAAAACTTTCAACCCAGACATTTTAAGCATTAAACATATACTGGAGCTCTGTTCAATAGATCTTTCATAAATCCCCAGGCCCCAGCCCCAGAGAGTAAGGAAAGTCAGATCATGAGCAGGAAGTAATGGAGACAAGGCAGTTTCTGAGCTGAAACTCAGACTCAAAGCTGGTTTATTGTTGTCATGACTACGAGTTCCACATGCCTAAAGTCACTGGTTTCTGAAAAGAATGATGCAGTGTCTAGCCTTACAGCTGGACATATAAACCAAATTAGTCTGCCATGCCTCTACCTGCTTTGTGGTTATTAGTGAAAAGAGCAATATATCACACAATCAGTCATGCAGCAGTTAAGCACACACTGCTTTCTCAGATCTGTAACATTTTTTTTTTGTTCCCCAGAATAATAGCTTGAAAACTGGGAGGGGGGAGGTGANTTGTGGTTATTAGTGAAAAGAGCAATATATCACACAATCAGTCATGCAGCAGTTAAGCACACACTGCTTTCTCAGATCTGTAACATTTTTTTTTGTTCCCCAGAATAATAGCTTGAAAACTGGGAGGGGGGAGGTGAGTCAAAGTAATTTTGATAGATATTTTAAATTCTTGAATGAAAGATTAGCCAGAAAGCAATTTATAGTGTTTTTGCTTACCAACACTACCCTAGTTTTAAATCACACAAATAGAAAGAGGGTTTCGCATATTCTCTATAAAAGAGCTCAAAACTTCATTGATTTGCAAAAGACTTTTTTAAAATGAAGAGGTGTTTCAGGAAGAAGAAGCCTGGCTTCCCTGCTCCAGATGTGAAATGAGAGCCTTGAATGCTGAATTCTACTCCTTGCTCTCCAAGTGATTAATCGGATGACCTAGAGGAAGTAATTTAACCCAGCCGTGTAAAAAGAAAATATGCACTTACACACTAGAACGGGGTGTCTAAGTTGGATCCACACCTGCACCACTGGCATCACTGCTTCCTCAAAAAAGCTATTAAGACACCCTCTGTTGTTCATACCCTTCCCCTCAGTCTCCCATCACTTGTTCTACCACCTGCTTTAAACTTTTCAAGTCTTATCACTCCCATAAATAATTTAGATCCCCTGTCTCCCTCCTTCACCTGGTTCTATTATACTGTCTACTGAAAGAAAGCTCAAAACTATGAAGCAGACCCACTCTGCGTTGGCATCTCTCCCTCCCTAACCCAACCCAACCCAGAAGGGCTCCTTTTCCAGGCACCTGGTCTTTTTATGCTGACCACACAGCTGTTTGGGGTTTTACTCCCTAGTATCCAACTTGCCCTCCGTAAGCAGGTATCTGTAGTCTAAAACTTCCCTACATGTTCTCTCCTTCCTCCTATCAATGGTCAATTTTTATCATCTCTCCCTAAATCACATGGTTTGTGTAGTCCATTCTCCCTAAAAGGAAATGGGTGAGGAATGCTACTTCCCCCTTTATTTATACATCTCTTGCACTTTGGGTGGAAACTATTACTGCAATGAGAAAAGATTTGTTACTCTCTCTAGATAATACATAAAAGGGCAATGAAATTTATCCTAAAGGAATGAGTTTAATGATAGAAATTTCAGCTACTGTGCCAGCCAGTAGGAGGGATGGTTTTGAGCCTGGGGGGTTACTTACGAAGTCAAATTGGGTCAGGTCTGGAAGTACTGGAATCCAGGTGTGGCAGAATCATCTGCAACCGAGAAGCATGCAGAATAAAAGACAATTAATAAGCACTGTGCAATGGCATGAATTCACAGCTAAAATATGAGTCAAAGCATATCTCCTGGTATAATCCATAGTGCGTCTAATATGTCAGTTACCTGTTCATTGGCTGGTGGCCACAGCACAGAACACTAAATCCTTTGAGGTTCCCTGTATATTGTTGATCATATTAGTATTTTATTAGAATTTTTTCATATAAAAAAAAAAGCTTTTCATTAAAATGCACAATGACCCATCTGATTTAGATGTGTTGTTATTTTCTTTTTTCCAAGTACTAAGAAACAAGTCTAAATTAAACAATCATAGGATGCCCCCAGGCAACTACACCACACATTAGGTTTCTGATGGCCCTATAGGACTTTAATGGGTTATAGAACCCTTGAGAATATATTTGTTTTAGCAGCATGGCTTCTATACACAAAGACAGAGATTTTGTGTGTATGTGTGCACATGCGAGCAAGCAGGGAAGGGGCAGAGAGAGGGGGGGAGAGAGTCTCAAGCAGAGTCTATGCTGAGTGTGAAGCCAGATGTGGGGTTCAAACCCACGACCTTGAGATCACAACCTGAGCAGAAACCAGGAGTCGGACGCTCAACCGACTGTGCCACCCAGGTGCCCCCAAAAACAAAGATTTTGAAAAGTGTGCACAAAGTTATTGATATCTAGAGTTAGGGTATTAGTTACATGATTCCATACCTTAATGTGAATATACATATGTGAAAATATATTTACATGATATAAACATATTATATTGTAATTTAAAGTAATTGATCACTAATTGATAATTAAGGTCACTTAATAATAAAGATCGTGGTAAATAGAGAGTGCAGTGGTACATAAAGGAAAGAGTTATAACAAATATAGTTCTTAATAGAATGATATTTATTCTTAACATTAATTACCCTAGTTATGGCCTTAAACCTATTTTTGGAAAACAGATGGGTCAAAGAGGTGGCCAGAAGTGAGGAGCAAACAGTAAGAAGCATACCTGTAAACTTACAAGTGGGAACATTTTGTTCTCGACTTTTATTTACAAAAACGAAAACTCAGTAATTTGAAAATGTTCTGAACAAATAAAATTAGTGAGCCTACACCATCTACTTCCTTCAAGATTGGACCATTGTGCTTATCACTAAGCCGTTCACTCTTAATACCAACAAGTTGACCTTTTCATGTTCCACAGTCTTTAAAGTTCATTCCTTACCCTAGTCTTCTACCTGCAAGTATAGACCATCCATCTCAAGGGGCCCACACAAGAGGGTATGGAGAGCTTGAGAAATGAAAAGTCACCATTGGAAAGATGAGTCAAGAGTAAGACTGCCTGCAAATGGGAAGGTAGACAAGCCATTCTTAATGCCCTGTACCATGTGGAATACAGGCAAGCCACTATCAGTATCTGAGTAATTCACACACTCAGCAAAATGCTTTCCTCTTTTCCACTCTGGCCAATCAACTTTCCTTTCCAACACTCTCTGCATGGAAGAGAGAAGAAAGAAACACACTTTACACACGAGAGTTAGTCTCTCTGCAGCTGTCCTTGTGTCCTCACAGAGAAAGCGTTACCTTGTTATGACTGCGGCTGCTGGGATTGCTTCTCTTGGCTCCTTTGCCTTTAGGTCTCAGACACAGTTTCACAGGAAATGATGCCAGAAACTTTAAGCATTTCCTCAAGGTATCTTATTGTCCTTCACATACATGTCCATACTCTTCAAATCAAGCTACTGCATGCCATCTCTCTCTTTCTCTCTCTCTCTCTCTCTCTATCTCCCTCTTCCTCCCTCCCTCTCTCTCTGGTTAAAAACTGAGTCCTTTTCCAACAGCTCTGGGATCTCACTCCCACAGTGCCAAGCCAGACAAAGCCAGTCATTTGTTTTTCCTGTCATACTCTACCAGGCCTGAGATATGTGATATAAACCTAAACTGCAGGCTACACAGCTCAGACCTTTATTTGGGGGCCTAATGTGACAGGAAGGATTAATTGTTGCTAGGTGGAGTGGAAAGAACACCAGGATTAAGAGTCAGAAAACCTGGGTTTTCCTGCCAATTCTGTCCATAACCCAACATTTAAGCCAACTCACTTCACTACTGCTGTTTCTTAATCCAAAATTGAGACTTTTCTCTAAAATCTTCAAAACATTTTGAATCAGATTAATTATTTAGAAAATGAAGATAAATAAAATCCCCTCCTTACCTCGGGGGACTTATGGGATGATCAGATTCATTATTTGTGAGACAACGAATAAAGTTATTGAGACTTTCATGATCTCAGATCGCAAAATTTGGATAAAAAGGAGAATGGAAGTACACTATGTGTTGGCTAAGACTTCTCCCTATCGTACAATTCTGTGATTCAATTAAAGTAATAAATATGGAACACTTTGAAATTTATACCAGTATTATTGCAAATATGTATAGCATGTTTTTATTTTGAGTTGACTAAATGTCTCAGAAATCATCTACGTGAGTATAAAACCAAATTTTCAGCTTGTAAGGTATATTTAAAAAAATATTCTGTGATTCCCTATTTGGAGTACAGTCCTTTCCATTTTGGAGGAATGAGGATCTCAAATTTTCAAATTTTAACAATCCTATAATTTTCACAAAGAAGATGTGCACCATTTAATATTTCTGGAGCATTTTATATTTTCAAAACTCTTACAGGCATTAATTAGATATTCATCACATAAACTTCATGAAGTTATTCTTTTTGTGTGATGAGGGAACTGTAATATAGAAAGTTAAGTGAATTGCCCAAAATCACAAAGCAAAACAGTGAAGACAAGATTGCAAGAGTGTCAGACTCTCAGTGCTGTTCATAAAACTGGGTCACGTCTTCCTAGGGTATGAAATTCTGTGTTTCAGTTTCTTTCTACCATAGGATACATGCATTGACAAAACAAACCACCACCTTGATGTTTAAATTATAATGCCTAATGTTGTTTTTATATATAAATGTATGATGTAAGTGCTCTCTGTTCATTTGCATTTAAAAATACACTTTAGTTCTGAAATCAATTTAAAACTTTACTTTAGGGGCCTATGGGTGGCTCCGTTGGTTGAGCATCTGACTCTCGGTCTCAGCTCAAGTCTTGATCTCAGAGTTGTGGGTTCAAGCCCTGCATTGGGCTTCACACTGGGCATGGAGCCTACTTTAAAAAATAAACAAATGAAATAAATAAATAATAAAATCTTAAAAAAAAAACTTTACAATCAACTCTTTTTATAAGTTTTTATTTTAATTCCAGTTAGTTAACATACAGTGTTATATTAGTTTCAGGTGTACAACGTAGTGAGTCAACACTTTCATACATCACCCTGTGCTCATCACAAGTGCACTCCTTAACCCCATCACCTATTTAATCCATCCCACCAACCCCCTCCCCTCTGGTAACCATCAGTTTGTTCTCTATAATTAAGAGTCTGTTTGTTGGTTTCCCTCTCTCTCTCTCTTTTTCCCCCCTTTTGCTCATTTGTTTATCAGCTCTTGATTTATTTATGCAGCTGATATGTTAAACAAGCATAATGTAGAAGATGTGTTTAAAATTCCCATTTTTGTATGGTTTCCCACTCTCCTATATTTCTGTTCTATGGAGGAAAGCTTTGGGTTGTTTTATTTTGTTTTGATTTGCTTAGTTTAGTTTTTTAATTAGTGGCAGTGGGGTGGGTAGAGAAAAGTTTTTGTCTCGCCACTGGATCAACACTCTGGCAGTATCCTATCTTTTCTGGTCCCTTGCAGGCAATAAATAGCCCTATGATCACATTAAGTCACAAACACAATCTCAATTCAGTCATTATATTATCTAGTCCCAGATAACAATCCAAAATATTAACATCATTAGATGTCCATCACCTCTCTCTTGCCAGTTAAGATTTCCAGGATGGGGAGAGAGGAAGCAGTGAAGGAATCAGAGAAAAGAATTCTTACTTGGCTGGTACCTGGCCTCCCTCTCTGGGATTGGCAGATATTTAAGGCTGAGGTTCAGGAGTCATTCTGAGAGACCTTTGGAGGTGCTTGTCTTCCATGAGGATGAATTGTTTATGTAGTGCTAACAAATAACCAGCCCCCCAAATCACTGGCTCAAGACAACAAAGCTTATTTTCTGCTCTCTTACCATTGTACCTCAGGAGTGAGTGGGCAAAGAAGCTCTGTTCACTGTAGTCATTCAGAGAGTCGGTTAAGGAAGGCTCCACATCACAACACATTCTTTTAAGATCAAGGCACCAGAAAAAAAGCACAGGAGCAAGCACTGACTCTTACAACACCTGCCCATAAGAGACACACAACACTATATTCACCTTCTGTTGGCCACACTGAGTTCATTACAGCAGGAATTTATAATCCTCCTGCAAGGAAAGGCACTGGATATGGGTAAACAGGACTGCAGACTACTACCCAGTCTGGCTTCAACTCCCATGATAATGGGGGTAGGTCTTCAGCAAGACATCGCCAATCCTCCCTATACCTTTGGTTTTCCAATGCTCAGCCTACACAAACTCAATTTTGTGGCCTTTTATCCCGTGGCAGAAACAATTTCAGGTGCAAATTTCTACTTACATCTGTTCCCTGGACTTCATGTACCTTTGACCAGACATTTTGGAGGACCACCATTAATTCCCCAAATAGCAGCAACTTTCTTTCTCAACCTGTCCTTACATCAGCAGAGCTCACCAGAAAGCTGGCAGCAAAAACATCCCCACAATTTCAGGGGTTGCATACCATGGACCCACCTTGGGATGAAAGATGAAGATTTACAGGGTAACTTCTCTCCCCAAAGAAATATTGCAAATCCTCCTCTCCTTTCCACTTTCCCTAGACTTTTATATTCATAAAGAATCTAAGAGGATTAAAAATTGTGGAACACTTCTCAATGTTTTTCATTGACAATTTTGTGTATGGTCTGTCTCTTACTCACTTTGGCATCTGATACCTTGACTCCTCTATGAAAATTTCCAAATTAACACTCCAGCCTACCCTTTTATCCTTACTTTGGGGTTATACGGTTCAAAACGATTATTGGTGGTCATGTTTGAATAATAAAACCCATATCCATCTCTCTGTGATAAAATTCCTATGGCACCCTTTCAGCCACTTGTATAGACACTGTCCCAGACTGCATCAGTCATAGTACCTGATTCTCCTGGTCTCAATGAGTTGTTAAGGGATGTGACCTCACCTGAACCAATCAGGGTTCTTCTTTATAGAGTGAAGAGAAATATTTTCCCCCATCTCACATTTCCGAAGGTTACAGAACATCTATCCTCATGAGAAGGCAGTGTTAGAGGAGCACTGTTACCAGGCCTCCAAACCATGGGAAGAATGGCTAACAGAATTGGTCAGAGCTTGACATTCACTGCCTATGTGGTGGGATGACTACTCTTCAAAATAAGTAATAAGTTCCTATACCTGATCATGTTGCCTGTTTTATTGGAACTCTAAGAAACAAAATCGTCTCTTTTCTTCTCCTTTCTGCCATACAAAGTTAGGGTCCATAAGATCTACTTTCTAAAGACAAGCCCACCCAAAATATCTCCCCCTTTCTCTCATTTCTGCCAGCCAAGGTACGTCTGAGGTGGGCTTCCAATGTTCTGTGAAGTTGGGTAGATATGTGGACTGTAGAAGCATCTGTTAGAAGTACAGATGGTTATAAGAGAGCTGATGAAGGTGTAAGCCTATTCTCTAATCACTCTATTATTTGGGCTAATAGTCATTACTGTTTATCCTCTTTCAGTTAGAACCCAGGAAGATAGGAGGTGTGAGCAACCAGCTCCAGAAACTTTCAGCACCAGGGAATTTACTAACTAGAACTGGGAGGGAAAGAACTACTTTCTTCTCAGATTATGGAGCTGGAAGAATGTAATTTGAAGTTTGTACCACACATGGAGGAAATGCATCTGCATTAGTAAAAAAATAAGTCCAACCCACACAGAAGAGTCTCAAATGATGATCTCCATGGTCTCCATCAACCTTAAGGCCAGTTCCATGACTATGCTAACTGCATTTCAGTTACAAGAACCAATAAACCACCCTTACTTGCTCATGCTACTTTGAGTTGGACTTTTTGACACCAGCAATTGAAAAAAAAAAACTTGATTGATATAATTATGACTATTTCTTTTTTTATTATTATTTTTGTTGACTATTTCTTAAGACTATCAACCACTTCCTCCTTTTCAGCAGCTTACTCTATGGCCCAGTGTACTGAAAATCTAATGAGAGCATCTTTTAGAGCCAAACTATTCTGGGAAGGACATGCACTCACCTTTGCCAAATACTTGCTCAATGATATTTCCTAACTAGTACTAAAATAGAATAAGTAACTGTACATACTTTGAAAAAAGAAATAAAAATGCACAGGAGGAAGACTCCATCAAAAACTATTAGAACTGATAAATGAATTCAGTAAAGTTGCAGGATACAAAATCAATGTGCAGAAATCTGCTGCATTTCTATACACTAACAATGAAGCAGCAGAAAGAGAAATTAAGAAAACAATCCCATTTACAATTGCACCCAAAATAAGATACTCAGAAATAAACCTAACCAATGAGGTGAAACACCTGTACTCTGAAAACTACAAAAAACTGACGAAAGAAATTGAAGATGACACAAAGAAATGGAAGACATTCCGTGCTCATGGATTGGAAGAATAAATACTGTTAAAATGTCCATATTATCCAAAGCAATCTACAGATTTAATGCAATATCTATCAAAATACCATAGCATTCTTCACAGAACTAGAACAAACAATCCTAAAATTTGTATGGAACTACAAAAGACCCCAAATAGCCAAAACAATCTTGAAAAAGAAAAGCAAACTGGGAGACATCACAATTCCAGACTTCAAGTTATATTACAAAGCTGAAGTAATCAAAACAGTATATAGCACTGGCACAGAAATACACACATAAATTAATGGAACAGAAAACCCAGAAATAAACCCATAAATATACGGTCAATTAATCTTTGACAAAGCAGGAAAAAATATCCACTAGGAAAAAGACAGTGTCTTCAACAAATGGTGTTAGGAAAACTGGTCAGTTACATACAAAAGAATGAAACTGGACCACTCTTTTACACCATACAGAAAAATAAACTTGAAATGGGTTAAAGATCAAAATGTGAGACCTGAAACCATAAAAATCCTAGAAGAGAACACAGGAAGTAATGTCTCTGACATCAGCCATTTTTCTAGATGTGTCTCCTTAGGCAAGGGAAATAAAAGCAAAAATAAACAATTGGGACTACATCAAAATAAAAAGCTTCTGCACAGTGAAAGAAACAATAAACAAAGCTAAAAAGCAATCTATGGAATGGGAGCAGATATTTGCAAATGACATATCAGATAAAGGGTTAGTATCCAAAATACATTACCAACCTATACAAGTCAACACCCAAAAACCAAATAATCCAATTAAAAAATGGGCAGAAGACATGAATAGATATTTCGCCAAAGAAGACATCCAGATGGCTAACAGACACATGAAAAGATGCTGAACATCACTCATCATCAGGGAAATGCAATCAAAACCACAATGAGGTATCTCCTCACACCTGTCAGAATGGCTAAAATCAAAAACACAAGAAAAAACAAGTGCTGGCGAGGACATGGAGAAAAAGGAATACTTGTGCACTGTTAGTGGGAATACAAACTGGTGCAGCCACTGTGGAAAATAGTATGGAGGTTGCTCAAAAAGTTAAAAATAGAACTACCCTACAATCCAGTAATTGCACTTCTGGGTTTTTACACAAAAAATACAAAACCACTAACTCAGGGGGATGCATTCACCCCTATGTTTATTGCAGTATTATTTACAATAGCCAAATTATGGAAGTAGCTCAAGTGTCCATCAATAGATGAGTGGATAAAGAAGAGGTGAGATATATATAGATATAGATATTTATATTATATATATAATGGAAAATTATTCAGCCATGAAGAAGAATGAAATCTTGCCATTTGCAACAACATAGATAGAGCTAGAGGGTATAATGCAAAGCAAAATAAGTCAATAAGAGAAAGACAAATGTCATATGATTTCACTCAAATGCAGAATTTGAGAAAACAAATCAACAAAGGAAAAGAAAAGAGAGAGAGAGAGACAGACAAACCAAGAAACAAACGCTCAACCATAGAGAACAAATTGATGGTTACCAGAGAGGATGAGTGAAAAAGGTAATGGGGATGAAGGAATGCACTTTCTTTTGATGAGCACCAAGTCATGAATGGAATTGTTGAATCACTATATTGTACATCTGAAACTAATATAACACTGTATGTTAAATATACTGGAATTAAAATTTTAAAAATAAATGAAAAACACACACAGTAAGATAGACCCATCTATCCCATAACTATGGCCCGTATCACCAGCTTTCAACAATTTTTGGCTCCATTATTCCCCTTACCACATTTACTTTTTGAAAAAAAAATCTTTGTAGTTTATGTCAGCTGTTAAACTAAAGCCAAAGACCATATTTATACCAAAGCATCTTTTTTCCTAAGTGTTCACACACAAGAAAGAAATCTTACAATGGGGAAGGATAGAATCATATGGATCCTTAGTTACCATAGAGAATTATTTTATAAACCATTCAGAATGGTTTTACCTCCTCTATGCTGCAGCACCCTGTGTAAATCATAAAACCATTATATTTGGTGAAGGAAATGAGAAATTTTAAGGGTTGTTAGCACATTGGATTTTTATAACAAGGAAAACCTGCATACAGTTATATAGCATGTATCTTTCTATAATTATGATGCATTGAGAAAATATGTAGTATGTGGTATTCCAACCTGATACAAAGGGAGACACAAGGTTGTAAGTGCAGGAATAAGGGGAGGGTATACTCCAGGATATACAGATATTATTTTAAAGTGGATGTTTAGATGTGGGAGAGGTAGTGGAGAAAATGAGTTTCTGTAACTCTGTTTCTTTATGTTCACATTAGCTGAAAAGTGTGGTATATATGAAATATCTAAAGGAGGTCACAGCCACAAAACTTCAATGTTTTGATAAAAACTGCCTAGAAAGTGGAAGCATTCTTAAAAAGCATTACTGTGGGTTACAGGTGCTAACTCTACCTCAGGACCAGGAAGGAAAAATACTTTAAAAAAAATAACATGTATACAACATACCAATGACATTCTGATGGATGTATTCCCCTCAAGGTGCTTTTAAGCACCTGTTACGCTGCAGTGTAGTTTGTTGTTGTTTGTTGTTGTTGTTGTTGTTGTTGTTGTTCTGGGTTCATGAAATGAGTAAATCATTTGAGAGAAATGAGCTAGAAATTTGCAATGTTTTATTACATAGTCTATGCTATATAAATGCTAAGTCATATTATGTTATAAATGAGAAAGAGTACGTAGGCTGTTGGAGACTACACTGGCCTGACCAGTGACAAGGCTGTCCTCTTAGCCCTACTCTCTGCTCTCTACTTTGCTTCTGCCTCTTGCATGCGTGTTTTCAGAGGCAGCAGAATGCAAGAATGAACCTGCTAGAATTTTAGGTACACAATGTACATAGTAGGTCCTATTCACAGCTCTCAAATTGTGTTGTGAAAAGGTATGCCTATTTTTCAGTCCCTTGATTTTAAAAAACAATAAAAATAAAATGATCTGGCTTTTATTTTCCTTATTCTTAGTAATTCCTACTTTCTGTGAAATATGGTCTTAGTAATATAAAGAAGATTGAGGTTAGGCATCATTTAAAGTCCTTTAAAAGGGGGTGCCTGGGTGGCATGGCGGTTGAGCGTCTGCCTTCGGCTCAGGGCGTGATCCCGGCATTATGGGATCGAGCCCCACATCAGGCTCCTCTGCTGGTGAGCCTGCTTCTTCCTCCCACTCCCCCTGCTTGTGTTCCCTCTCTTGCTGGCTGTCTCTATCTCTGTCAAATAAATAAATAAAATCTGTAAAAAAAAAAAAGTCCTTTAAAAGAGGTAGTTCTCAGAAAGATTCCAAGACCAATAAGGCTTACCTAAGTAAAAAGAGAAAACAAAACAAAACACTAAAAATATTAACAGATCCTGACTTGAGTTCTGAATAAAAACAATAGCATATTAAACATCTCAAATATTTACCAGATCTTTATTAGAATTAAGACCTCAGAACAAAGTAAAATTTATATAATATGTGGATGGATTACAGGTATATCAGAAGACAGTTTAAGATTTTTCCTTCTTTTTTATTATTTATTTTAGCTTCTGCACCAGTAGAGGAGAGAAAATTGTGCTGAATTTGTACCTTAATCCGACCTAATTCCCTTTCTTTACCAGTAAACTGTATTAATTGGTTTTCTGAACCCTAAATATTAGGACTACTAAGTGGAAAATAATTTGCTGTAAGCCTTCTAAACACTGTGGTTGTCTCCAGTGCACCATGAGACTGTCTGTACTTTGAACACAGCCTGGAAAATTCATCCTGTCCTGGCCAAGATGGGAGGGACGATTAGCAAGTGGTGATGACTTTTAATGAAAAATAAAAACCAAATAGACTAGGCTTTACAATATTAATTGGTCTCAGTACAAATATACTCTACTTTGCCACTCTGAGAGAGCACATGATTAAGCTCTCCGCTGCGACTCCACAGATGAATTCACATCCACCGCTTTAAAGAGGACGAGTGTGGAGACTCACAGTCGGCACCGGTGCCTCCACTCCGGTTATGCTTTCCAGAGGTATTTCCAGCTTAGGCATTCAGAAGAGAGAGGACAGTACTAGTAATGGGGAGTGAGTAACTTTGACTTGAGATTATCCTCCGTGTTCCCAAAATATTAAATGTAACCAAATTGTCTGAAAGTAGAAGTAGCAATCACCAGCACCAACTGAAATCACTGCAGGTAGAAGATCATGTCAAAATACACCTGCTGCTGATGGGTATTGCTCATTCCAAAAAAAGTCTTAATTAAAGTAATACCTATTATACAAACATATTCTACACACACACGTTTCTGGGACGTAGGGTAAAGAATAGTAAGTTCCAAAGACAGCAGTGTAGAAAGATCCTGAACTCGCCTCCTCCCACACCAAAGGAAAAAGACCAGAAAACTAGCTTAACAGCTTCTCCACAACAATGGGAAAAGGACCACATCAAGACATAAGAGATGCAGAGGTGTGGTCTCACCCCAAACCTCACCCACAGAGCAGCGGACCACAGTCAGAGGAATCTCATAAATAAAAAGTGCATCCCCGAGAAGTGAGGGGCTTGTGCCCCACATCAGGAACCCCAATCCTTGGGACCTGCCTGACAAAGAGCAGCCCCTAAAATGTCTGGTTTCGAAAACTGATGAGGCTTATGTCCAGGAGAACCAGAAAGGTGTGGGGAACAGAAGTCTGCTCTTAAAGGGCTCGCATGCAGACTTACCCTGGGAACCCAGCACAAAAGCATCAGTTTGAAATAGTCACACAGACCATACCTGAAGGAGATTCATTAATTAATCTTAAAGCATTTACTGGAGACACAGGGGTCTGTCAGGACTTTCTCCAGGGATAAAGTTGCTAACAGGTACCATTTTATACTCTCACTCCTTCTTGCTACTGAGCCAGTTGGTTTGCCGTGCCCTCTCCCACCAGCAGCAGCAGCCCCACTGAGGCAGGCAGGCTTGCCCAGCCCTTAGGATTTCCCACAGTCTTGTGACAGGCAGCAGGCTTGCCCTGCTCTGCACGCTCCTGTGGCCCCACTGCAGCTGGTGGGCTTACCCTTGCTCTAAGCTCTCCTGTAGTCCCACCACAAGGAGCAAACCTGCCCTTGCTCCAGACTCCCCACAACCCTGTCAAGACCTGTCAAACTGGTGCACATGGTCCACACAGGGGATGTCCCTTAAGCATCTGGCCCTAGTGGCCAGGAGAGCCTGCCTTTCTGGGCCCCTCGGACTGAAACGATCAGAGAGACATTTCTTGGCAGGCTACCACCTCCAGGGCATGGCACAGACAGCAGACAGCAGACTGAAACACAACTCCAGACTTCCTGTGGGAAAGGCCTATTTACTTCTCTTGGAGTTTCAGCCTGAGGGGCAGGCTTCATGTTTACCACATTTCTAGAGGCTGTGGAGGAGCTTTCAGGGAATGTAGGCTGGCGCGTGCTATCTCTGCGTTCTCTATTGGCCTTGTTACAGTTTACTGGCACCTCCCAGAAAGTACCATATATATCTGTCTGGAGCCCCAGTATTTGCAAATGTTGCCAAGGACACACCTCTAAACTGCCTGGTCTAGAGGCCAGCATGAGTTGCCACTGTGGTCCCACAGGACTGTTTATATTTGCATACTTTAAAGGCTGTTGCTTGAGGGTCTGGCTTCTAATAAGCCTGAATCTAGGTGCTGACTGAAATTCCTCCCTTTGGAACACTCACAGAGCTTGGAACGACCTCAACTAGGACCTATTAAGAATAAATGAGACTGCTTAGACAATCACAAAGGTCTGAGAGACAACCAAGAGCTAGGGCAAAGTTGTATGATAAGACTCATCACCAACACAAGGCCATTCCTTCAACACTGGGATAGGTGGTTATTTTGCTGAATATATAGAAAGAAACACAGGGAGACAAAGAAAATGAGGAAACAGAGAAATATGTTTCAAATAGAAGAACATAAAACCCCAGAAACATACCTTAATCAAAAAAAGTTAAGTAATTTACCTGATAAAGAGTTCAAAGTAATGGTCATGAAGATGCTCACTAAACTTGGGAGAAGAATGGATGAATACAATGAGAACTTCAATAAAGAGATAAGAAAATACATAAGAAAATACCCAAACAGAAGTATATATATAGAATATTGCATCCCAAAACAGCAGAATATACATTCCTTTCAAGTATACATGGAACATTCTCCAGGATAGGTCACCTACTAGACCACAAAACAAGCCTCATTAAATTTAAGAAGACTGAAATCATATCAAGATCACATGATCATATCTAATTACATTGGTATGAAACTAGAAATCAAGTATAAGAAGAAAACTGTAAAAATCACAAATATTTGTAGATTCCACAGCATGCTTTTAAAAAACAAAATAAGCCAAGGAAGGGGAAAATCAAACAATGCTTTGAGACAAGTTAAAATGTAAGTACAATATTCCAAAATCAATGGGATGCAGCAAAAGCAGTTGTAAGAGGGAAGTTCATAGTGATACAAGCCTACCTCAAGAAATAAGGAAAAATTCAAATAAACAGTCTAACTCTAGACCTAAAGCACTAGAAAAACAAGAACAAACATAGCCCAAAGTTAGTAGAAAGAGGGAAATAATAAAGATCAGAGCAGAGGGGCGCCTGGGTGGCTCAGTCATTTAAGGGTCTGCCTTCAGCTCAGGTCATGGTCCCAGGGTCCTAGAATTGAGACCCGTGTCAGGCTCCTTGCTAAGCAATGAGCTTGCCTCTTCCTCTCCCTCTGCCTCTCCCCCCACCGCCCTCGTCCTCTCTCTCTCAAATAAATAAATAAAATAGAGAAATACGATATAAATGAAATAAATACTTAAAAAAATTGAGAAGATGAAACTAAGAGCTGGTTCTTTTAAAAGACAAACAACATGGACAAACCTTTAGATAGACTCACTAAAAACAGAGAGAGAGAAAAATAGCTTAAACAAAATCAAAGATGAAAAAGGAGAAACTACACTGGATACCACAGAAATACAAAGGATCATAAGACTTCTTGAAAAATTTTACACCCACAAATTGGACAACCTAGTAGAAATGAATACATTCCTAGAAACATGCACTCTTCCAAGACTGAATTAGGGAGAAATAGAAAATATAAATAGATCACTAGTAAGGGGGTTGAATGAGTGATCAAAAAACTAACAACAAATGGAAGTCTAGGACTAATTCACTGGTGAATTATACCAAACATTCAAAGATTTAATACATATCCTTCTCAAACTCTCCCAAAAAAGTTGAAAAAGAAGGAAGGCTTCCAAACTTATTTTATGAGGGCAGCGCTACCTTGATACCAAAACAAGACAAAGGCAACAAAAAAAGGAAAATTACAAGACAATATCCCTGATGAATACAGATGCAAAAGTTCTCAACAAAATATTAGTAAACCAAATTTAACTATATATTAAAAGGATCATAACACTGATCAAGTGGGATTTATTACAGAAATGCAAGGATGATTCTACATCTCCAAATCAATCCAATGATAACCACATGAACAAAATGAGGGATAAAATTCATCTCGATAGATCATCTTAATAGATGCAGAAAAAGCATTTGACAAAAATCACCATCTATTTATGATAAAACCTCTTAACAAAGTGGGGGTAGAGGGAAGGTACTTCAATATAATAAAGGCCATATATGACAAATCCACAACTAACATCAGACTTAATGGTAAAAAAAAATGGAGTTTTTCCTTAAAAATCAAGAACAAGTCAAGGATTCACTTTTATTCAAAATATGATTGGATATCCTAGCCATAGCAATTAGGCAACTAGAATAATAAAGTCATCCAAATAGGAAAGAATAATAAAAGTCATCCAGATAGGAAAGAAGTAGAACTGTCAGTATTTACAGATGACACAATACTATATATAAAAACCCTAAAGATGCCAGAAAAAAATGTTAGAACTAATAACAGTAGAGTTGCAGGATATTAAGTCAATATACAAAAATCTGTTGCATTCCTACACAATAACAACAAACTATCAGAAAGAGAAATTAAGAAAACAATCCCATTTACAACTGCATCAAAAAGAATAAAATACCTAAGAATAAATTTAGCCAAGGATGAGAAAGACCTGCACACTGAAAGCTCTAAGATATTGATGAAAGAAACTGAAGAAGACGCAAATAAATGGAAAGATATTCCATGCTCATAGATTGGACAAATTAATATTGTTGAAATGTTCTTACTACCCAAAGCAATCTACAGAGTCAATACAATCTCTATTAAAATTTCAATGACATTTTTCACAGAACTAGAACAAATAATTCCAAAATTTTTATGGAGCCAAAAAACAAAAACAAAAAACAAAAAAACCCAAAACTAACCAACCAACCAAACAAAAAAACCCGGAAGGGAGCTAAAGCAATCTTGAGAAAGAAGAACAAAGCTGGAAGTATCACACACCCTGATTTTGAACTATATTACAAAGATACAGAAATCCAAACAGTATGGTATCAGCATAAAAACAGACACATAGCTCAGTGGAACAGAATAGGGAGACCAGAAACAAGCACACACACATGCTGAATTAACGTATGACAAAGGAGCCAAGAATATACGATCGGGAAAGGACAATCTCTTGAATAAAAACAAAATAACAACAGAAAAAACTGGACATAGATAAAAGAAGGAAACTGAACCACTGTCTTACGCAATACATAAAAATTAACTCCAAATGGATTGAAGACTTGAATGTGAAATCTGAAACTATAAAACTCCTACAAGAAAACACAGGCAGTAAGCTCATCGTCATTGGTCTTGGTGCTGAATTTTTTAATCTGACTCCAAAATCAAAGGCAACAAAAGCAAAATTAAACAAATAGAAATACTATAAACTGAAAAGTCTCTGCATGGCAAAGAAAATCATCAGCAGAGTGAAAAGGCAACCTACTGAATGGGAGAAAATATTTGTAAATCATATATCCAATAAGTGGTTAATACCCAAGGTATATAAAAGACTCAACTCAATAGCAAAAAATCCAAAAACCCAATTAATAAATGGAGAGAGGATCTACGTAGACAATTTTCCAAATGAAACACACACATGGCCAACAAGCACATAAAAAGATATTCAACATCATTAATTATCAGGAATACAAATCAAAACCACAATGAGATATCACCTTACACTGATTAGAATGGCTACTATCAAAAAGACAAGAAATAATTGTTGGAAAGGGTATGGAGAAAGGGGAAGGGAACCCTCATGCACTGTTGCTGGGAATGCAAATTGATGCAACCACTAAAAAATAACAATATGGAGGTTTCTCAAACAATTTAAAATAGAATTATCATATGATCCAACTATTCCACTTCTGGATATTTTTCTGAAGAAAATTAAAACTTTAATTTGAAAAGTTATATGCACCTCTATATTCATTATAGCATTATTTACAGTAGCCAAGATATAGAAACAACCTAAGAGTCCATCAATGCATTAATGGATAAAGAAGATGTGGTGTATATACACACACACACACACACACACACACACACACACATAGACACAGACACACACACAGAAATACTACTCAGCTATTTAAAAGAAGAAAATCTTTCCATTTGTGACCACATGATGATTGTGAAAGTATAACGCTAAGTGAAACAAGTCAGACAGAGGATAGAAACACCATATGATTTCACTTATATGTGGAATCTAAAAACAACAACAACAAAGTAAAGAAAAGAAATAAAAGAGAAAACACAGAGAACAGTTTGGTGAGATTAGTGATTATCAGAGGTTGGAGATGGGTGAAATAGGTAAAGGGGTCATTTTATGATGAAGAACGGTAACTAGACTTCTTACGGTGACTTTGCAGTGTATACATAGGGCGCAGTATTATGTTATACACCTGAAACTAATATGATGTTATACACCAAAAAAAAAAAAAACACATGATTTTCTTTTTTTATTGCTATTATTAGAATAGGCCTTGTGATACTAAATAGTTCTAAATAAAGTATAATTTGTAAATATTGTAAAAAAAATAATTATAAAAGGTTAAAAAAAAGAATAGTAGGTTCCATTTGATCAGGGCCTATTAAGCATCTGCCTTCAGCTCAGGTCATGATCCCAGGGTCCTGGGATCGAGTCCCTCATCAGGCTCCCTGCTCAGCAGGGAGTCTGCTTCTCTCTCTCCCTCTGCCCCTGCTTGCACACACTCTCTCTCTGTCAAATAAATAAATAAATAAAATCTCTTATTAAAAAAAGAGAGAAGAGAAGAGAAAAGAAAAGAAAAAAGAAAAGAAAGGAAAGAAAAAAGGAGCTGGCACTGTAAGCAACATAGAGAAAGTAGACTGAGAGAAAGCCAAAGATTCATATTTCAATTCTGAAGTTCACTCCGAATGAGATACATACATAGTGAGTGGTGAACATAAACCACTTGTCAACATTGTTGAAATTACCATTTTCCCCTTCTTTTCTTTTTTGAAAAGTCAAATTTAATTAAGTCAAATGATCTGTAATGAGATTCCATCAGGCTGATATAAAAATTACTAGAGTACATTAAGAGAAAAGATTTTTTGGGTTATTCTTATTGATTATAGAAGACAGGAGTCAATGTCCAGAGGAGAGTCATTGTAACCAGTATCACTCTATATTACTTTCCTAGGACTTCTGTAGCACAATACCACAACTAGGTAGCTGAAAACAACAGTAATTAATTCCCTCACATTCTGGATGCTGGAAGTCTAAAATCAAGGCGTCAGCAGGGCCATGTTCCTTCCGATGGCTCTAGAGAAGAATCCTTTCTTGCTTCTTCCAGCTTGTAATAGTCCTAGGCATCCCTTGACTTTTGGCAACATAACTCCAATCTCTCTGTCTTCACATGGCCTTCTTCCCTGAGTATGTGTGTCTACGTCCTCCACTGTCCTTATAAAGTAGATTTAAGGTCTATCCTAAATTCAGAATGATTTCTAATTACATTTGCAAATACCCTACTTCCAAAAAATGTCACATAATGACACTCTAGGTGGACGTGAAGTCTGGAGGGATCCCTACGCTGGTCTTCACTCTCCAGAAAGCCTCACATATAACAAACAAAAATATGGCCACACATCCAGACACACATGCAAAAATATGTTTATTACAGAATACGTGAGCACCTTGTAACTTGAGGTCTGGCAGTTAGCACTATCGGAGCCCAACCCGTAAGCCTATACACCACTCTGCAACTAACAGAAATCAAGCCCCCAGGGAACCACTTCTCCTCACGTACTGTTGTACACCCTTAGGAAAGGCATCTATACAGGAATGCCATAAGTATGTGGGTTGACAGCAGTGGTTCTGAGTACAGCAAGAGTACAAGTGTTGCAAACACTTAAGTAAGAAAGAGACTCATTCATTTGCCAAATATTTCCTCCCAAATAGCATGAATGAAACACACTGTTGCTTAAGTATTGTTTCCCAGTTAGTGCTGAGTGTCCATTTACTTGTTTCTCTTTTCATGCTTTAATTCATGGATCCAACTTGGGACCCAAAATGTGTGTGAACTAGTACAGTATTCACCAAAGGTTCACTAGGCAGTCGAGGAACATTTTGCAGTATTAAACTATTAATATTACTCAAACTGGTATATATGTTTATATCTATTATGTATCTATAGATGTCAAAATCTGACATGCATCAAGTATGATTCTATTTGCTTTGTTCACTACATGAACACTGAACATGAGAACTGTGAATAGTTATATTTTTTAATATTTAATTAGCTAAATATTTAAAATAATACTCTTATGCAAATAATTAAGATCTGATTTTTTATTTTTACTAGTTTAACTTGAAGCCTACATTTTAATTTTGTTAGATAATATTGCATATTTTAGAAGAAAACTATGAAAATAATTTTAATTTTTTGCATTCCATTTAAATTTCTGATGATAATGTACTCAAATTGTATACACTTTTAAAATAATTATTTCATTTCTATTGCAATGAAGATATATTCAAATTCTGTGCAAGTTAAAATTATAATAGAGCATAAATCAGAAAAAAGTCTGGATTACAGTTAAATAATTAGTGGTTATGCTGAAATGAAGATAAAAATAGACTTGATTCAATAAATGTGTAACTTACAAATTTCATATGCTTTATTTTATTACCCCAAACTTTGCCAGTTCATTAACAGAGCATCCATATCTGCACAATAATTAAATTCATTTGTCTGACATTTTGGTTCCTTCCAATTACATTAAAACCATAGCTGAAACATATTTTTAAATTGTTATCATTATAAAGCTGTGTCAATGCCAAAGGATGAAACACTTGTATTTGACAGTTTGCTGGATTTATAATTGTTAAATATTTAATTTACCAGGAAACAATACTTTATCATGCAACAATCTATTTTATTCATGCTAAAAGGGAATGATTTGATCAATTAATCAGTGTTTTATCTTTCTTAAGTGATATATAGGCCTCCATATGTTCTCCTTCCTCTGGCCCTGCAAACATTAGCAGTGAACAGCGCCGGAACATGCTTTTGAAAGATGGGGATCACGTGATTGGTGAGTGGACAGCTGATTTCCAGGTATTCCTATTTTACTCATTCACTAGGTCTGCTGTAACAAAGTGGCACAAACGGGGGGGCTCCAACAACAGAAATCTATCACGTCACTGTTGTGGAGGCTGGATCTGAGGTTAAGAGGTCAGCCAGGTTGGTCTCTTCTAGGGCTTTGAGGGGAAAGACATGTGCCAGGATTCTCTCCTTGGCTTTCAGATGGCCAGCTTTTTTCCCTGTGTCTTTGTATAGTCTCCCTTGGTATGTATCTATGTCCAAATTCCCACTTCTTACTCGATTAGGGTCAGTCATGTTCCTTTGGGCCCACTCTAAGGCCTTCATTCTAATTATCTCTGTAAAGACCCTATCTCTAAATACAGTCATATTCTGAGGTACTGGGGGTGAAGACATCAACGTATGAATTTGGGGAGAGGACACAATTCTACATGTAATAACTACACACAGACACGAAGAGGTTTGCGTTGTTTTGTTTTCCTACGGGATTGGACTTTGTTGTCCATAAATACTTGGGCATTTTCTGTGAGACAATTAACATACAGCAAGTGGTTTTAGCCACAAAGGACAAAAGTTATGTAACATGATCATTTTTTCTGAATTCATATTGACTCTCATGATCTTAAAATCATCAATGAAATTTTATGTGATAATAGCTCAGCTGATAGATATAATGTGGCATTCTCTCCAAAAAACTATTTTTGCTGTGCTTGACAGAGGAAGTAGTTCTCTTCAGCTTCATTAAGCTTAAGCAATGTTCCATTTTTTTAGTCTTATGCAATTACTCTTCAAGGTAATAAACATGAGTCATTCTTTTATGATTGCTAATCTATTTTTATGTATCTGCAAAATATATAGTTGATGAACTTTAATAAAATCTGAAGTGAGATCCCTTGAGGCCATTTTCAGATGATTTTGCTACAAACTTCAGTGAGTAGCAATCCAGTTAGCTCAGCAAACAGTGTGTTCCCCTTTAAAATAGATGGGCTAATGAGAAGCATGTCTGTGCTGGCCTGGTATAATGCCCTGGCCTCAAAAACTGGTTGTTAAAACAAACTACGCACCATCCAAGACCTAACTGCCAATGATTCAATGGTGTAACATAGCTTAATTGAATATACTTTCAGCTTGGAAAAGGTAAATAGGAAACAAGGCAGCAAGAATAAGCATGTCTGCAAATATGCCATCTAATTCTGTTTCTGGAAGAAATCCAGGAGATTACAGGATTAAGCAAAATCAGGTAATTCAACCAGTTTTCTCTTCTAAAGAAATGTTCTATCCCACATAATCAGCGAACGATTGAACTACTTATGGGTTCTACCCGGGAACTAAACATGAGGCTGACAATTCTGGCAGCAGAGAAATTTGGTCTCCACAATGCAATCCCAAATACTTCTTTTTGGAAGAGCATCCTCTAGTGTCTTTCTCTACGACATTTCTACCAAATAGGATGTGTATTTGCTCTCCAAATCATACTTTTCTTCTACATGATATTGTATTTTATTACATACCTGTCTACCTCTCCTCTTTAATGTAAATCACTACTCTTCATTGTAAATCACTAATGAAAAGCCATTTTCTAAACTTTTATCTTAAATTCCCAATCATAATGTGTTGCACAATTTAAAAACGGGATAGGAATGGAATGAGAATGAATTTTAAATTCTAAAATCAGAGAATGAAAAAGGTCTTCAAGAAGCCAACTTACTGAATTCCCCATTTGCAGGTAACTGGACATCTTTACTAGTGACAAGAATCCCATACAAACCAAGAAACATACAGAGAAGTGTCATGAGTCTTTAAAAAATGTTGTGTTTTTTTTTTTTTAATGTACAAGCCTATTGCTAATGGCACACTTTCTCTCAATAGTGACATTCAGTGTGCCAGAAGAGTGTCAGTGTATATTTCTCTTACCGAAGGAAAGTAGAGAATTGGTAGCTGGGTATCAGTTCTCTGTCCTTTGGTCCCCATGCCACACAGAAACCCAGCACCCACTCAATCCCAGTCCTCTGAATCAGTGGCCAGTTTTCAAAAGTGTTATGTCAATAGGCACTTAAATACCTAGGGTGCTTGGAAATTAAGACATTAGAAGTGTTCTTCTTACTTTAGTTACTTTACTTATGATTACTGACTACTAACCATGGGCTCATGCTGATTGAGATATATATTATATATTCAGAATCAGGTTAAAATTTTGTACATATATGTATCGATTTTCTGTATGTGTCAATTTTCTGTATTCTGTTCTAGTAACAATTTTCACATCTCCTTAAGAGCAAAGTCATTTTTCATCTTATTTCCAAAATTCCCAGAAAGAGTCTGACATATTAGTAGGTGGCCACACATATCTATTTGAGTTTGGCAATCCTTAAAAAATGATGTTCTGGATGGCAACTCATGAAGACTAGTTTATTTTCTACTATGAGGGCTTTACATTCCAGTTTCCCCGTTTTGTAAGAGATTCTTCTTTATGTACTGCCAACTGAAATTCTTCTTGCTTTAATGTAAACCAGTTTTCTCATTTACATATTCCAGGACAAAGGAAACATTAATGTAGCATCCCTCATTTGTGCATAAAACCTTTGACAACCAATTCTTATTTCTAGAGTTTGACCTTCCCTCCATAACTCTGACATCTGCTATTATCAGAAAGTGGCTCCAATTACAATTGTGTGTGTGTGTGTATGTGTGTGTGTGTGTGTGTTAGGGGTGGTGTGTTAACAGAGATGGCAAATTGAATATTATCTAATTCCCCTCGAGAAACCCATGAGTTATACATCAGTGTTCGATGCCTAGCATGGACACAGGCCATTCTTAGAACAGAGAAGGGGATGCTGACAAACCACAGTGCCCTCTAGTAAACTGAATTTGAAAACTAGCTGCTAAAACATTAGAAAATAGGAGTACCAAACAAAACTAGGGGAATGAGACAAAAATCCCTACTAAAGTTTACCAGAGACTTACTAAACTGTAAACGAAACGGATATGTGTAATCTATTTTTTTTTGTAGCTGATGTAACTGGATGCTAGTTAAGTATACCAGGAAATGTCCGTGTGTGTGTTTGTGTGTGTGTGTGTGTGTGTGTGTGTGTGTGTGTGTGTGTGTGTGTGTTGGATGGCAGATTGGAAATTCTTGGCAACTGAAAAGATCTAGATTTGTTTGATGCCAAGATATGCTTTCCCACTATATTTGCTGGTAATTATCATATCCTTAAATCTTTGGAAAAATACTGCCTCCCATTAGACATGCCAGTTATCATCTACAAAGGATATAACACTTCTGCAATTCTCTGCTACTTACTAATTTGAGGAACCTAAGTTAAATTTTCTAACCTAGAGCTATCTCATCACTTAAAGGAGAGTAACAATATCTCCTAGGACTGATTTAAAGATTAAATGGTTAATGTCTACAAGCACCTGGCAAATGATACTTCAATAAATATGGGTTAATATTTTCTTGTCATAATACATTTGATATTGTAAAAACCTCCAAAATATTGGTGGAATATATGGCTGATAAAAATATACTGAAGAATATTCTTTCCTAAAGAATAATTTAGGAACAAGCCATTATGTAGGAGCCAATCTGAAAGAGCTCCCAATAGTCAAATATAAAACAATTTGAGCAATAAAATAATGTGATATTGTATTATAACCCAAAGCATAAAATAAATATGAGCCCATACTGATGTAAATAATGATAGAGTAAATAAATAAAAGGGGAAGAAGGGACAGCTCCTTCTTATGCAAGAATTCCAAATAACATATGTAGATAGTCTCCCTCTACTATTTGAGAGTGGCTGGATTTTGAATTTAGTGACTCTCTTACAAAGAATATAGTAGGGAAAGGGGAAAATAGTAACTTTACAGTAGGGAAGTGTGGGAAACACATCTTAACCAAATGATCAAGGTTAACCTCATCCGTGATAAGTCACATTGATATCACGTGTTCCCTGACATAATGTGATAATATGATGAGAAGGACATTTCATGTCTGTGGTATTTATCACAAAAACCCATAAGCCCAGCCCGACCATGAGAAAAATGTGAGGGACACTTTTCAAAATACCTGACTAGAATTCTTCAAAACTGGCAAGGTCATGAAAACAGGGCAAGTCTGAGAAATTGCCACAGATCAGGGGAGACTAAGACATGACAAGTAAATGCAGTGTGGTGTCCCAGATTCAACCCTGGGACACAAAAAGGACATTAATGGAAAAGTTTGTGAAATCCAAAAAAAGTCTATAAGTTACTTGGTAGTATTATACCAATGTTAATTTCTTAGTTTGGACAAGTGTGGCACAGTTCTATAAGGTGTCAACATCTGGAGAAACTGAGTAAAGGATAGGGAAATTCGGGACCACCTTTGCAACTTTTCTGTAAATCAAAAACTATTCCAAAATGAAAATTTCATTTAAAAAAGAAACCTTTATATGTAGCATCGCTCTGTCTTTATTAGCTAGTTTCAAGCACAAAGAAAATCCATACAAGAAACTGAAATCCAGCCTCTTCCCCTGGTTCATCTGTAATATTGCACTACAGTGTTTAGTGAAGTTGTGAGGCTTAATAAACTCAAAAAGCAACATTATAAAGCTCTTTGAAATCCCAAGATGAAAGAAAATTATATAAGTATGTAAATAAAGTCTTAGCTTGGCCATTCAAAAATGTTCCTGGGTACATGAGGCCCAAATAAGAGATGAACCTTGGTAAGCTGTTTTCTCTAATCAAATCCGTTCTGCCTAGAACTGTGAATGCACGAAGCCAAAATAACGGACTACAAATTGAAAAATCTAATCAATTTGGTTATTTAACATTATGTATCATGCAGTCCTAGCCAAAAAATGTCATTTTTCCTGCTGATTTAACCTGTGTTTTCACTTTTTGCTTTTAAAGTACTAGAATTTGACTGCATGCAGAAACAGAAAGATATTTTGCTGTCCATGTGAAAACTGACAGGCAGCACTTTGAACATACCATGAGGTGAGAGCCACTGTCTGGTTGCTGGTCTGTCAGACATTCTGCCCTTCTCCAGAAATGATGCAATTCAGCTGGAGTGACTAGATTGTCTTCATAAGAGTTCTATATTTTTTGACAAATTTTCTAGCCCCAATACTCAGGGTCATCATTGGGTAATATTTAACAGGGGCAATGCTCCAGTCTCTGTGGATCCTAGAGAGTCCCTCTGACACCCGCCCACCAGTCCTGGCCCCAGCCTTTGACCTTCCACATCATCAAGTTTGAATTTTTGGTTTTAATTGATGAGTAAGCTCGTAGCGGTTTGACACATATGGTTAAACACAGCCTCTAGCTACGTCTATGCCAAAATTATATTTGATTTTGTCAGCGCAAAGGGATGGTCAATTTGGTGAACAAAAGTTTTAGTTCAATTATTGACCAATCTATCTAGTCTGTATTGTTGGTTTCGTCAGAAGGTTGATTTCACTAATCCAAAACAGAACCTAATTAGGAAGTCTTCCTTTCTTGGTCTCAAAATATTTATTTATATGTCAGTTCATATAATAAAGCAAGCATGGGCTTTAGAGTTATAAAGATCTTCCTGATAATTTTATGAACTAGCTATGTGACCCTGGCAAGCCGCTTAACCTCTCTGATCCTTAATTTCTTTTTCTGTAAAATGATAATTAAAAGTATCAACCCTACATAACTATTGTGAGGACGGAATAGATTTAAATATGCAAAAGCACTTAGCATGATGCCTGATTCAATAAGTTTCCTTTTGACATCAAAGTGATATTAGAGACAGTGGTTACATTCCAAGTAGCTCACAGGAAAAGAACTAGATAGCCACACTACATATGCCCGCCTCAATGAAAAACATAAATCAGAAGAAAATATATTGTTGTCACATTCTTAATCAATAAACATGGACATTTTCAAAAGAGGAATTAAATTTATGTTCCCACATAAAATCTAAATATCTTGATCTAAATATCTTGGTACTTTAAAAGAAAGTATGTTTAGTAATGAAAATCGAAATTACGTGGAGTTTTTCTCATGATTTTTGTGTTTATCTAACAAATGTATCTTTCCAGGCATTATGCTGGGCACTGGAAGTAGGAAAAACAAAACAAAGAAACAAACAAAAACAGTGTGCCAATGAAGATGGGGAAACTGTCCTCTTGTCAACAGTCTAGTGTGGGAGATATTTAAGAACAGATTTACAATTTAAGGTTGAGATAATGCCCCTGAGATGCATGGGTGAGAATGACAGGGACAAGGATTTCTCCGGATGATGAACACGGAGGAAGGTTAGGGTAGGGAATCAGGAAGGATGCTCATATGTGAGAATGATCTATGGGATGAAATATGAACTGAATTGTGATTGGTGAAAGCAGGAATAAGAGGATTTGTTTGTGTTTCCCGTGAGGGAATGAGCCAGAAGGGGAAAGAGAATGAAATGGTGAGGAAGAGATACTGTTTCCCTTCATGATGGGTAAACATGATGGGTGACTGAGTGTCACCAGCTGTTTGCATGGAGAGACCTATATTTGTGAGACTGGCATTTGCTGCCAAGAAATGAATAAAAGGTAGTGGGTCCCAGAGCAATATATAGGTGATCTGTTTTAGAAAATGTAAAAGTAAATCCAGCTTGCCTGGACAAGAATGTTAGCAACAGGGCTTCACCAAAAACCATGAGCTTTGGGAAGGAGAGTTTAAAGACAACAACCTGAAAAAGGATTTTTCTTTACCTGACAAATGCTTCAAACCTTTGTGAGTAACCCAGAATTTTCAATAAGCCCTATTGATATAAGGAATGAGTCACTCTTGCCTAATAAGTGAAAAGAATGAAGTTTTAGAAACGCAATCGGCCTTCCCCAGCTCAAATGGCTGATTTCACAACTTAAAGTTTAACATTAAACAAATATAACTCGAGTCACAATGCAACGATGATTGATGTTTTTCATCAACATCCAATTATCATTCCATCAGGCACTGTTGTCTGGGCCAAGTAAAACATAGAGTACGCATCTAGAAAGGGTTATTCCTATACCTTCCCAAAATAACTAGCAGGATACAACTACACTTACTGCATCTCTGACTTGTTAGATCATGTCACAGAGAACCTCTACAAGTGAATTTGGGTGTTATGTTATCACCTGTGCTTTCCAACGAATATTAATTGCCTTTGCTATTTGAAGTTAAAAAGCAAACACCTTTCATTTCTTTAAGTTATTCCATTAGAACACACTGTATCTGCATGCTCTTTGTCTTTTGTTAGCTGTGAAGGCAGCCACTTAGGTACTGAGCATGATGTCAGGCTGTGGTGTGAGGTCTTGCAGGAGGTGGCTGCGAACTGAAGGGATTTCAGAAAAACAAAAACAAAATAAAAACATCCCTTTGACAGGGCATCAAAGGAAGCCATCACATTCAGGAACAGCTCTTCAAGAAAACACAATCACTTCCCATTTTGTTCTGGGCTAAGCCAGTGGTTCAAAAGAGGAATGATGGATGGCTTGGAGGCCACTGTAGTAAAAATGCCTCGCGTTCACAGGGATGCCTTTTGTCCCAGATCACTTTGCAAGCAGCTCCCTCAAAGAGGCAGGAAGCTTTCTCACCACTTCTGAAACTGTTCTCCTCTGGGGAGGCAGCAACAGCGGCTACCATCAGCAGTTACTTGCTGAGGAACACAAAGAATGCACCTTCCTTCTGAAACTGCAGGGAGGGCTGAGCATTGAAATGTAATTAATTGCTTAAATTGGAATTTGGCCAGAACCCCAAGGCTAACAACGTACACTTACAGGGGAGAAAAGAAAAGCTTTAATGAACTTAGAAAGAAGAGATCCAAAAATTGTATCAAAACAGACAACACAACATATCCTGCCGTGGCTTACTTCAGCAGGGAATGACTTGACGGGAGGAGGGAGGGAAAGAGGCTGGGTCTCTTGGAATTCTAGCTATCCACAGTGTGAATGAAATCACTCCAATGACTTTGCCCCATTTCTAAAAACTTGCCTCCACCTAGAATGACAATTAGGAAACAGATCGGGCTTGAATTTATTATTAATTTAATCTTAATCTCAGTAAAAATGGACAACTTCCTACTAAGGACATGAGTTCCTATATAAGTGGCCTCTTCCAAAGCTCATGAAGAATCTGGAAGAATGTCAGAGCAGCACTCAGAGGCTTGAACCTTAGCTCTCGCCAGGTTAATCTCCCCTATCATAGAGGCCCACTGTGCACAGTAAACGAGAACGCAGGGAAATGGGCATCTAGCCATGGAAATTCAAACTGAATTCAATCCAGCCAACCTTTGTGGGCCAAGTGTGTGCCAAGAGCTGCACAGCATCATAAAGTGTATCCCAGATTAAAAAAAAAAAAATGTTAATGGGAAACTCAGAGCTTTGGAAGAAAGTAGAGGAAAAAGAGACCGCTGGTCTTTGACTCGAAACCCAGAGCATTAGAGGGAACCCAATATTAAGAGCATTGACTACTCTGAAGAAATGGGCTTAGAAAGCACAGCCAGATGCACCAGATATACCACACAACATCCAGAATTGGTGTTTCTGAATGGGCAGGACATGATAGCTGCCAGGTGAGATAGTGATTTCCTAATGGGTGGGCATGGCCTATGACAGAGGATCCAGGGCAGGAGACAGCAGACAAGAACCTTGGAGATCATCATTCAGCCTTTCAACAAATACGTATTGGGTGTCTACTATGTTATCGATGTTATGTTTGACGTTAAGGTTCAACGATCAACATGATGGACACTGCCATCTGGAAACTTAGTTCACAGGCAACAGAAAGCCAGCAAGGGATCTGTATTCATGGGCCAGGCTCTAGCTCTCCTTGGCAGGAAAATCAGAGGCCAACATTCAGATCAGACTTCCCCACTCAAGACAATGACAGAATACAAATAAGTAACTAGGAGACATGACAATCAGAGTCTACTAAACAAGTATTTTTCAAAGTTTCACAAAGCCATGAAATACTCTTGCACTGGTAAAGAGCAGAGAGGAGAAGGAGGTCTTCATTCTGACCAGTATATCTACATGCTTTCCTCTGGCCTCCTTGTAAACATACTTATTTTGTCCTAGTTGAAGAATAAATTATCTCATGCAGGGATTAAACTATAAAAGTAATATCATGCTCTAATTCAAATATACTTCATTTGTTCTATAAGCACCTGTTATGTATTGGCACTGTGCCAGGTCTTTTAGAAGCCAAGAGGAACATAAGACAAGTACTGGCCTCAAGGAACTTGTAGTCAATGGGAGAAGACAGACAAGCAGACTACCTATCAGGAAACAATATAATAAATGCCTTAATTGCCATTTCTCCCTCCACTTGCATCTTATTGGGATTCTGGTCCAGCGGATTCAAGATGGAATTTAGGTGCTAGAGGCCAGAAAATCATCACAGAGTAAAACTGAGGCAGAAAGATCCACTTCAGAGTGAAACTGAGTCAAAATTCTTCAAGAGATTCAAAGGCTAACAGAGATTCTAAGATGAGGCGACAAGTCCAAAACCTGTACTACTGCATGGATCTAGAATGAAGGAGAGCTTTCTCTGTGATAGCGGCAGAGAAGAACACTGCTCAAAAAGTGAAAATACAGCTTATCGATCTCTAGCTTTATAGGGAGAGGGAGGCCAGGCAAGTTTCCAAAAGTCAGTATGGGATAGAATAAAGGCAAATGCATAAAGAGCTGAGAACAGAAAGGGTGAGGGTGGGGCTTCAGTTGTGGTGCAGCAGGTTATGCAAGGGAGAGTGGGTCTGCAGAGATATTAATAGAAGGAGAGACTGATTCTCTAACAATGAGCAGGAGTTAACCAGATGTAGCAAAGAACATTCCAGAAAGAGGCAACACCCCCCCCCCCAAGAAAAGACATGGCAGCTTCTGAGACCCTGTCACAGTTGGCTTGATGGCTGGATTCGTCGGAACAGCTGCAGGAGATGAGGCAGAAGTCAGATCAATGTTATTTTCATCTCAACTCTTTAATGGAAGAGATATATGAAGAAAATGTTCCTGTTTACATTCTTTGGATAGCTGACCTATAAATCACAAACTTATAGATTCAGGGATATTGTAGAAAACTACCCAATAAAAATTATTTTTATTGACTCCCTCAAAAATTAGTTTCTATTTAGCCCTCCATAAGTCAATTAGAATTATTTGTATCTTGCTAACAGTTCAATTTCTCCTTCCTTTCTTAGGAAAGCACTAAATCTGCTTTGTTCAGTTAAAAATGAACACAGCCATTTTCATGCCTCCTGATGAAATTACACCCCCTTATATGATCCTGGTACTTAATCACTGTTAAATATAAATTTAACTGCTGAAGGTTTAAGTTGCCTGGCTTTTATTTTCAGGTCTTCAACCTCTCATATATTTATTTTCTCAGATTTCCTGACTTAGAAATTATATGGGATAGATTTAGTCATTAGCCACAAATTAAAGATTTGCCACAAGATACTTCAGTCCTTTGTAGGCTAACATTCCGTTGCTGGCTATTTATGGGATTAATCTTTAAACTAAACAATCCAACATGAGGTGGCACTTGGTTTCTGTCCCTTTGTTTAAAAAATTATTTGGGTGCTTGTTGTGGTGATGTATAAAATACTGTTCTTAATTACAAAAATTCCATCTCTGGATCAGTCTGTCCCCAGATAACATTAGTTTCATCTCTATGTGCATTCATTTAAACATCTCCAAATGCACGACCATAAAATTACTGATTAAACTTTTGGAACAAGCAGCTGAGATCATTTCGTGCTAATAGTAGCCAAGGCAGAGATTTGTATTATACAGGCAGGAAACTGTGAGCACTTTTATCAGGCCTATTTATTTTTCAGCTTAATTTATAGTCTTTATTCTGGGTGAATTAATAATAATCTTTTAGAATGACAGAGCACCTTTCTTATGAGAACACAAAGCATTCTCTCATACCTTCTCTAATTCATTTTGCAACATCACTGTAAAGCAGGAAGGGTCAGGTATTCAGACAGGAAACTAAAGCAGATGCTAAATGACTTTCCCCGGGACATATGGTTAGCCACAGACAGAGCCCTAACAAGAATGTGAGTCAGTGTTGATGCCATCAGAGTGGTGGTTCTCAAAGGATGATCTGTGAAGGCTCTCAGCTTACCCACAGGCTGGGGGCTATGAAGTTAGTCAGCTGCCATGCCTAACACATTTCCACTCACTGTTACTGTTAATTCTATACAATGAATGTCTGGGATGTGACAATAGCTATAATGTTGCTGGTGTGAAGGTTTCCATCTTGCAAAAACATATAAATACAGTCCTTTCCCTGAAACTTTCTTCTTGGGATACTATTCTACTATTCCAATTCATTTCTTCCTTCCTTCCTTCCTTCCTTCCTTCCTTCCTTCCTTCCTTCCTTCCTTCCTCTTTCTCTGTCTCTCTCTCTCTTTCTCTCTTGCTTTCCCTCTTTCTCTCTCTCTCTTTCTTCCTTTCCTCCATTAAGAATAGGACTGAGACATGCAGGCTGCGATGTTGGCACATCTTCAAACTAATAATTTAAATATTTCACACTATTTAGTGTGGAATGGGAGACACTGCTTTTCTATTAGTAAAAAACATTCTAGGAAAACAGATACACTTAATAATTCACTTCAACTGACTGACATGGGTTTAGTTCTTGTTCTCCAGTTTTATTTTTGTGATAATTGTCCAAATTAGATAACTTCTTAGGAAACATACTAAAGAATTTGAGATTTAGGCAATAAAATAAATTATTTGTTCCCAGTAAACAACACCACACCCATGCATTATTCAATTTCAGAATTCAGCTGACTATAGCTGCTGATATGTGTGCTACAAAAGTACTAAAACAAAACAAAACAAAACAAAAGAGACCAATCACAATATATGCGGGTCAAGTTCTAATTTCTCACTGGAGGGCACAATTCCCTTTGGTAAGGGGAGAGTGGGACCAGTTTTCATTTTGCTAGTTATGTAAAGAGCCCTGTGTAGCACCTTGAAATCACTGACACCATATTTCTGATTTTTTTCATAGATCTGTACATCTGCAGCCCCAACATTTTTCAGAGCTCCAGACTCACTTTCTGATTACCTGACTGAGAAATCTTTGTGGAAGTCACCCCTCTGCATCAAGCTCTGGAAGTGCAAATCAACTCAGCATCTCTCTTCCAAAGCTTGACTGTCGGCTGATGTCATGAGACTCAAAAATATTTCTTTCCCTGAAATTTCCTTCTGCATTTCTATGATCCCTAACCTTAATTTGTTTACTCATTCATTCAACAGTTCATTCAAGAATCCCTAAGCACGATTTTAGTCACTGAGAAACCAGAGAACCTCAGGAAATTGCCTAATGAGCAATGATAGTTATAATCCAAAAATTATAATTATTACAGTGCTACACCCTAGCTCTGTTACCTCTTCCCTGAACAAATGCAATAATCCTTTAGAGGTTCCTTTTCTCCTGCCTCAATCTGTCTATCCTGTTCCTCCCCTTAATCGGTTCTATTCATCTCTATAAAACAGATTACTTTTCTTAAATCCTCATCTCAAAAACAGTTTGTGAATTTCCACAGCCAATGAAATAGCTCATATTATGGTCTTCTGCAATTCTGCAGGGTATGTAGAGAACAGAGCCCTCATTTGCACCTGGGGGAGCCGGGTTTAAGACTGATCCCTACCAGTATGAGGGTGACGGTACCATTTACTACCCTGTGCTTAAGTGGCCTCACTTGTGGGGTGCCTGGGTGGCACAGCGGTTAAGCGTCTGCCTTCGGCTCAGGGCGTGATCCTGGCGTTCTGGAATCGAGCCCCACATCAGGCTCCTCTGCTATGAGCCTGCTTCTTCCTCTCCCACTCCCCCTGCTTGTGTTCCCTCTCTCACTGGCTGTCTCTCTCTCTCTCTGTCAAGTAAATAAATAAAATCTTTAAAAAAAAAAAGTGGCCTCACTTGTAAAATGAGATGACCAGATTAAACATATATACATTTCTAATATCCTTTCCGATTCTGAAACTTTATGCTTCAGTCAATGTAGATCTGCTCCAGCTACAGACAGCTTGTTTTCCCAAGCAGGCCCTGCTCCTCTGCTCCAGTGTCCTGACTAAAATGTCCTTCTTTACTCTTCTTTTTCTGTTCCACTAAAAACCATGCTCCTCCTTTATGGTTTTGTTCAAATGTCACCTCTTAATCCTCTGACTATAAGTGAGATCCTCTTTTGAACTCCCCTACGCCTTTGTACCTACCACTTTCTTAAAATTACCAAGTACCCTACACTTAAAGTGACTTTACAGTTCACACATTCTAAGTCAGATGTGAAGAAATGTAGTTTTAATCACAAGCCTCTGTTTCTCTGTATAGCGATGGAAAAAAATGCCCATTCTAGATAACATAGTTGATTTTTGTTTGATGCTTAGTTTCTTGCAATTTACTTAGTCTATTTTGAGGAACATGAGTTCTCAGTTAGGCCCCAGCCCTGTATCTTCTCTTTTCTCCCAAGGCAGCTTCACAGCATCAAGAGTCCTAGAAAACATCCTGGTGGCAGGGCCGGGAGGCCAGGGCACATGTACGGTCCTCAGTTCCTCACTGGTCCCACAGTGTTCAAATCGTGATTTACTCTTCTCTTTATCCTATATCACAACTTAGCCTTAGCAATTTTTAAATTTTCTGCATATATTTTTTAAATATTTTATTTATTTATTCGACAGAGATAGAGACAGCCAGCGAGAGAGGGAACACAAGCAGGGGGAATGGGAGTGGAAGAAGCAGGCTCATAGCAGAGGAGCCTGACGTGGGGCTCGATCCCACAACGCCGGGATCATGCCCTGAGCCAAAGGCAGACGCCCAACCGCTGTGCCACCCAGGCGCCCCCCAATTTTCTGCCATATTTTTATATTGATTTATTAGATGTTGATTATTCTCTTTTTTCTTATAAAAGAAAGAAGGAAAGCAGGTATATAGAAGTGTTTAGGAAATGGGAATTAAACTCTATATTTTATATCTAGAAATTATGAATATTTATCACAGAAGATAAATTTGAAAATTAGGAAAAATTTCACTAGGATTGAATGAATTACAGTGTTTATATGATATTGAGGGTTTTTAAAAGCCAATATAATCTTAAATCATATTTACAAAGTATCATATCCAGGTCTTAGAAAGTTTATCAATTAAATTTGTATGCAAGTTAGAAAAAAGTATGCTGCATTGCTTTAAGCAAAAAGGATCTTGTTTTCTCAGGCAACAAGCACTGTGGTGATGGCAGTCCATGGAGGGCAGTCTAGCTCAATGATAGAATCTAAGAACCAGGCTCCTTTTATTCTCCAGCACCAGCATCCTTGCAACATCCTCATATTTGCATGAGGGATGCTATCCTTCCAGACATCTTGCCCTCATCCTAGACAAGATAAAAGATGCTTCTCCTAGAGGATTTTTGCCTGTTCATTCAGAAGAAACGTTCTTACTAGAGACTTCTAGCTACATAACATTAGCTAAGGATATTCTACAAGTCCTCCCCACCTCCCCGTACCTGGGAGAAACAGGGAGAGTGAATGCTTTAATTTTCTTGCCTCTGTAGTCAAGAGACACAAGGAGAAAAGAAGCGTGTGAAGCAATAGCCTGTCTGGTTTTTGTACTGGTCAGAATATATCTCAGATAGGGTGCTCAATTTTGAGTACCTTATTTAATAAGAAACAGATGATCAAACAGTGTTGCTGAAGAGAGAAATATTTAACCCAAAGAAGAGGAAGCTGTATAAAACAGCAATGCTGATCTTGAAATGTTTGAAAAGATATCATGAGATTTGTTTTGTGTTGTTCAAAAAGGTGGATCCAGAATCAAAGGGTGAATCTTACTGGAGAGCACTTTATCTCAGAGTACCCTCATTTTCACAAAAAACAAACTTAAATCATATTAAGAAAAAATTAGTCAATAATGATCACACAAAAGAATATCGTGGAGCATGAGGTATAGCAGGTATCACAGGACCTCAAAGCCATCAAGCAGCAGCTCTCTTCCCTCTCTCCCACTTTGCACGTTTGCAGCATTGATCTCTCTCCATATATAAGTTCTCTGCTAAACTCATCTTTTTGCTCATGGCCCAATCTTTCTGCTCATGACCCACCTAAAGCATTCCAAAAGGATGAATTCCTATACCTTTAAAAGTTGCTTTCTGGTCTCAACTCTAAATTTCTGAAGAGGAAAATATTTCCCTGGACCAGCAAGTCATATGTCCACCCTGGTTCTATCAAATGTAATCAAGAAAAATATGTATACATGAAACATAGGGCTATCCTTATTTAAACTTTGACAAGACAAATTCTCTAAGAAGACTTGTAGATAGAAAAGAAGTCATGGGCATATCCAATAAATATTCCAGTGTCTGCCCCTGCCATTCACCCTACTTGCTACTGTCAGATTTCCCTTTGTGAAAGACAGTTCCATTTACATCATGTATCCACCTATTTACAAACTTTCAATGACTAGACGTCTATAAAATACTGCCTGGCACTCAAGGTCCTTCACAATGTAATCCCAATGCACTTTCTTCATTTAATTTTTTACAATTCCCCCCTTTTTTTGCACTAAGTAGAGCTATTTTATCCTTTCCCCTATACATGCTGGCTTGCCCAGGACAGTCCAAGTTTGGTCTGTTGCTTAGGTGTAATTATTAAAAGTGACCCCTCTTACTTTCCAATATGTCCTGATCTAGATGACAAAGGAATGCTCCCTCTATGTAAAGATCCAACCCCTTATCAACTTTAAACTCCCAAAGTCCAACTGTTCCTCAACATCCAGGAAAAAATACCAACTTACTTTTACATAAAGCCTCTTCTGACTTAATAGGTCAAAATACCACCTTCCTCTTAACTCCTATTGTATTTTATTTGCTTTTTATTATACTTGATACTTCCTATATTTTATTGCGATTGAAACTTCTTATTGTCCTTGTGTTCACTTGGAGGACTTAGATTATATATTATATGACTATCTCGTTTTGGTTAGGAGGTAAATCCAAGGAATGTGATCAGCTAATCTAAGTGGTTATCACACTGCAGAAATGCAGTAAGAAAAGCAATGCTAAGAAAACACAATTGTATGGATGAGTGGAATCAACTAAAAACCAAATTTTAACATTAACTCAGTGGCTGCAAACTGAAAGAACCCCCCCCCCCCCCGCCAACACACACTTTTCTTGTTACTTTCACTATCAACTTCCTATTAGCTTGGGAGAATGGCTGACACATCAGCTAACACAACAGAGGTGGCTGGGCTGGGCATGGTGGTAATTCTGGGTGCAGTTCTTGCAAACAACCACCTCGGACTCTCTTACCTTTATTTACAACCCCCTTTCTGGTGCCGGGTTCTAAAGGCTTAGGGTAGGGGATTGCAGGGCAGAAAGGTGTGACTGGAGTTAAACCCCAGCTTTGTCACCTCTAGTTCTATGTCCAGAGCAAGTTACTTATTCTCTGGAAGCCTCCGTTTTCTCACTCATAAAATAGAGCATGACCACGCAGATACCATAGGGATCCCACAGGTTCCTAAAATAGATAGCATGTATAATCTGATTTGCACAGTATGATTTTATAGTTATATTTTTATCATCATTTGGTTCAAATTCCATGAAACATGTATCCCTGGGAGTGCTGATTGCCAGGGTTTCATAAGCCATAAATACATTAAGCATTGCTGATAGTTGGAGAAAATAATGTCTCACACGCATAAATGCCATTATTTTTTAAAATATTAAATATAGTAAAATAGGAAATATAAAAGTATTTTGAATACAGTTAATTTTTATTATTATTTTCTTTATCAATATAGACTAATAATATTAACTGTATCAGATGACTGGCCAGGAGATTTCAGAGGTTAAAAGTGACTCCATTTTTGAAAAGGGTAGTAGTTCCTGCATTCACTAGAAGGGTTTTCCAATTCTCAATGGAGCCATTTAAAGGAGAACATGCATTTAGCTGGTCTCTATGACCAGCTATTCTCCATGATATACACGCCTGGCTCCACTGGCTCCAGCAGGGCTGGACATCAAGGCTGGGCCAGCACCTGTGTCCAAGTGTTCCAGAATCTTATACAGGATGTGAGAGTGGGAACTGCTTGGACATGAATTGTGACACAGGAACTGAAAGTGTAATTAGGCAAAGAGACTCTAAGAAGTGCCAAGTCCAATTCTCAGATGCTTATGTAAATGTGCTGTCAATTAAAAGTTGTGGGGCAGGAAAGGAAAGTTGAGGTACAAACTCAAGGAAATGCAGCTTCCGGGATCCAGGAGAGACAGTGTTCAAAGTAGAGGCTATGATGTGTGGCAGGGAGTCATCCCTGGCCTGCCTCAAGTGTCTGTCTAGTGGAGGTCAAAGCACCTGAAATCTCAATGGATGAGTGAACACGGATTCTCTATTACAGCCAACCATGCCATGTCTTTCATAAAAACATATTCTATCCTTGACTTGAGCATCAGCACTTGATGTACTGTAAGTAAAGTCTGACTCAAATTATATCCCACATAACATCTAGTAGAGTGTCTTGCACATATTAGATGCTCAAGACATATCTGCTAATTATTAGCACTGTTCAGCACTGGAGCAGGCTGGCTTCTCTGATGGTAAACATTACATCTCTGGAGATATTTAAGCAATGTCTCATTAACAACTGTGTACTGCAAATTAGGAAAGGTTTAATAAAACATCTGTTAGTCAGGCCATAGAAGAATTGGACTTGAAGACATCTAGAATTGCTTCCAAACCCAAGAATCAATGATTCTATATCCTGAGGTTAACATCTATAGTTTCATGACAATGAAAATTTTGACTCAGAGTGATTAAATGGACAGTATTTTTGAAAATAGAATGCAAGCAATAATCTGGAAAGATTTTTTTTCTAAATTTCCTATGGATTTAAAAAATTGTACAATTGCAAATGCTCATTTGAATATAATTAAATAGCCTTCTTCCCCTAGTTACTAGTATGTGCCAGAGTGTCATAATTACATGAGTAATTATGAAAGGAAAATGTATTCCTTCAAAACCAAATTTACTTCATTCCTCTTAGTGAAAATGTCTTGGCAAACCTATGAAAATTATTATAGATACAGAGAAGTTCTTTAGGGGAAAAGACATTAAAATAGGGCAGGGAGAAAAAAAAGAAAATCACATAATAGAAGGAAAAATTATATAATAATACTCCATACATGAAAATGCCTATTCTCATTTCCATAGAAATAATAGAAGAATGCACAAAAATCTGTTCACCATCCATGGAGGTCCAAGTGTTGGAAGATGTTTTATGCACTTTGCCTTTTTATTGTACTCTGATTTTGGTTAGTTTATGGCTCTGCTTCAAGTTTACTTTTATGGAGATTAATGCAATTTATACAGTATATTTTATTTTATGATACACTTAACAATAAGTGGGTAGTAATTAAGGCTGTTTGAGATCGAGGAAAAATGCCCAGGAACTAAATACCTTTTAAAAAAATGTGTTCTTTGAGTTTAATAGCATTTGAACTATTTAAGTAGCTTAAATTAAATTAAAGTTAATAGAGTTTAATTAAAGTTACAGTCAAAAGAGAAATATTCTTTCTTAAGAAAGTTATTCTGGGGTCATGGACTTTTTTTTTTTTAATTCTCAGTGAAGAAACAGCTTTTGGTTTTTAGGGGACTTCAGGATTACTGTATAGTCAAAGGCTCAAGGATTAACTACATTCTGTGAGAGCTAAAGAGTATTCCACTTTCACAAGAAAAATTTCTTACAGAAAATCCCAGTGTGGGTGCGCAGAAATTGTTAACAGGGCAGTCCAATCAGATGTTATTACCTTCTACGTTAAAACATGTAGCAAAAATGGCTGGCATATGGTAGAAATGGAGAAGAGCCTCTCTAGCCAATCTCGTGTGTAGGGATCGTCAGGGATGTTATTTCCTAAAGCAGACAAGTGAGGACTTGCTTAGGGCTTTTTGTTTGTTTCTCGTTTAGATTGTGCAATGATGGACTTAGTTCTTGAGTTGGACGGCAGCCTGCTTCTAAATGGCAGGGTCAGAATAGGAGACCTGCAGAGCTGTGTGAGCCAGCAGAATGTGGCTGATGGTGGGCCAGCCTGGCCTCTGATAGGGCCAATCTTTATACCATCACACCCACTGTCAGGCTCCCTTTTTGTTAACTTGTATTGGCATGCTTTTTCAAGATGTATGGATTGGCCTATGGGCCAACTACTCACTCCCATTCCCTTAATAAATCAACTTTGAATGCTCTTAAAAAATTAAATTTTAAATATCTAGAGCAACAATGTTGATTTGATTCTTTAAATGCAGTTTCATTTAATGTTTATCTTTACACATAGTATACAAAATTTTTGAAAAAATAAACCTCAAATTAGTCTCTCTCTCTCTCTCTCTCTCACACACACACACACACACACAGAAAGGTTGGGACGTAAGAAAAGAAAACCTGCAAAATAGAAGAATAAGAACTATTCAACTACAAGCTGAACTCCTTTTTGTCTCTTCATCTCGGCTTAGATTAAATGAAGCTGGAGTGATGCTAATCGACATTGTCATGTCTATGGAAATAATAAAGGAATGACATAAAGTCTAATCTTCTATGCATGAAAGCCAAACTATTTAGCTCTACTTCTGATTTGTTTATAAATATATCTGAAATTTCTTTTGTAATCATTAGTACAACAAATGTTGCATAGCACTTGGCACAATACAGTTGCTGAATAACAAATGAAAAAATTAATCAGTGAAAGAATATAAGTTTCAGATGTCTTCAGTTATTTGCTTAAGATCCCAATCAAAGCTAAAAGCCTCTTTGGGGTTATCATGTGAATATTATAATAGAACAATTCTCTCATTTCTTAAAAGAAAAAGTACTGACTTCTTTTAGCTCAACTCTCTATCATTATTCTTCAATTTTAAAACAGACCTTTAAAAGAATCCCTCCAATTACTTTAAGAGAAAACACAATTTCAAATGTGATTTTCTGGTGACTTGAGTTCTTGATATTATTCTTTGGTTTGTCTACCTTTTCTAGAAAATGAATAATGATTGAAGTATCTTATTGTCCAAGTCACTATCAATGGTGTTGTGCAATATAAAAAACATAAAGAAACACAGAGTTGACTTTTGGACAATGCAGGGATTGGGATGCCAACCCCCTGAACAATTGAAAACCCCCAGTATAACTTCTAACTCCCTCAAAACTTAACTACTAACAGCCTACTGTTGATTGGAAGCCTTATTAAGAACATAAATGGTCCACTGATACAGATTTTGTATGTTATTTGTATTATATACTGTATTCTTATAATAAAGTAAGCTAGAGAAAAGAAGATGCTATTAAGAAATCATAAGGAAAAGAAAATACATCAACAGTACTGTACTCTATTCATTTAAAAAATTGTCTATTAGTGGACCTACACAGTTCAAACCCATGTGGAAGAGTCGCATGTAATTCTGGCTATATTTCTGATTAGCTATTTGAATTTGGGGCAAGTCATTTAGCCTAACTAAACCTTAGTTTCCTCATGTGTGAAAAAGAGTTTCACTCAAGAGCTGTTGTGAAGACAAATGAGATATGAATGTATTGTAACACACCATGTCAATGTAGGACATTTCGGTAATATTTATGTAAATCACACCTTGCAAGTTAGACCAGTTAGAGATTAGAGAATCATCTGGAGAGAGTGACGAAATGGAAAGCATACTAGACTTGGTATCAAGAGACATATATCCAAGTCCCAACAGCTCTACCTTTGTGACCAGAGCCCTTAACCACTCTGAGCCTCAATTTCCATCCACATCTACAAAAAGGTTAGTAATACCTCACAGTGTTGCTGTGATCTAAGATACAGAGAAAATTAAGGAGAGGCAGGAGCTAGTCTTTTCTGTGAGGGTACTAAATAGTACAGCCTTCCTTATTCCAGGAAGATGAAGAACAAGGCTGCAGGCCCGCAGTGCCTTCTATCTCCCACCATGAAGAGTCCAGAGTCCCTACTGAAGGCCGAGTTCAGGCATGTAACCACTACCTAGTTTTGTTTTTAAATTCTAGGGGTTCTTTTACTTGCACCGAAAGCCTCCATCTTGTTTTTCCAATACCATGCCCAATCTCTTCATGAAGAGCCACAACCAAAAGGACAGAATCATTTGGCTAGAAGGGATCTCAGAGGTCATTTGATAGTGGTTAAATGTTTGCTCTTTGGTATCAGCCTTCCTGGTTTCCAGTTCCAGTTCTGCAACTTACTGGGTGTGAGTCCTTGAGCAACATACTTGGCTTCTTTGAATCTCAATTTTCACGTGTTATAAAAGAGGAATTATAAAATCTATTTCAGTGGATTTTGTGAAGATTAAGAAAGAGGATTAGATGCCTGTAATATGGTAAATTTTAAATAAACATTGGCTATTTTATGGATTAATTCTTTCACTTTATAGATACAGAGAAACTAATAACAATAAATATAAGTAATGCCTGGTATAGCTCCTTGCCTTTTGAATATATTTTCCCATGTGCTTCTTTATCTAATCCTTTTGTGTCCCCATGGAATGGGTTATTATTAGCATCATTTTGTAGAGCAGGAAACTGAAGTGTAGGCAAATGACGTAACCAACCCAGGATCTATTGGAGAACTCTTAATGCAGGTCTTTTGATTCCCAGAACAATGCACTTTCAGTTGGATCAGGCTAACCCTAGGCACGAGAAATAATAATTCACATTCACTCTGGGTTGGGCATTGGCTGGGCACTTACATTTGCTATTTTATTTTAGCCCCACAACAAATTTATGGTAGAGATAGTAGTAGAATCCCCATTTCAAAAAAGTTAAAGTAACATGCACAGAGCCACTGAATTGTTAACTAGTGGAGCCAAGTTTGAATGCGACCAATTTCATGTTTTATCATTAAACTAAACTATCTACAGAGAGAAAGCTAAGAAAGAGCACAGTGTTCAGAAAAGAATGTGATCATCTAACGGGTCACATTTGGCCTGTCTTTATGAAGCATAATGAGAGGTGTGGGAGAACACAGAATAAAAGCAAGAACAACCAAGACCTTTAGATGCGGTCTGTTGTGCCAGGCACTTTACATATATTATCTTCGTACCTCCCTCAAAAGGTGTATGTTATTACTCCACTGAACCTGAGACTCAGAGAAATCATTCTTCACTTAAAATTATGAAGCTAGGGCACAGCTAAGGTTCGAACGCAGGTATGAGGAAGAAGCTCCTACCTTTCCATAACGATGCCACTACAGGCTCCTTGGAGCACAGGGAAACTTAGACATCATCTTCTCTGGTTCACCCTTGCCTAAGAGCAAAGTGAGGCTGTAGGAACCCATGTTTTTCCTCAAAGTTAGAACTTGTGATAGAAGCCAACTTGTCGAACTCCCAGCCATGCTGTATAAACGTGACCTCTGTCCCAGGGACTATGTCACACTCCAGATGAAGAAACACAAACAATTATAAAGCAACACAATTAACATGTACTAGAGGCTGTGTCCCATGTGAAAGGGGCATGTTTTCTAGAAGTACGGACAGGGTGAATCAATGAGGACAGGCAAAGCAAGAGGGCAGAGATTCTTCACTTTGAGGCACATTAAGAATCACCTGGAGGGGGGTACCTGGGTGGCTAAGTTGGTTAAGCATCTGACTCTTGGTTTCAGCTCAGGTCATGGTCCAAGGGTTGTGAGATTGAGCCCTGCATAGGGCTCTGCTCTCAGCGTGGAGTCTGCTTGAGAGTCTCTCTGAGCCTCTCCACCCCTCACCCTCTCTCTCTCTCACTCAAATAAATAAAATCTTTAAAAGAGAAAGAATCACCTGGAGGAATCCTCTTAAATGCAGATCTCCAGGCTGGGAAAGTCTGAAATCAGCAGTCTATGTTATTTAACAAACAGCTCTGATTCTGAAGCATGTGCTAAAAATTCCCTACTTTGAGAAACAGGAAACTTGGGAGTATGTGGGAAAGAGCAGTAAAAGAAAGATTGGGTGTGGAAGATAAGAACTGATTAAGCAGCATTTTGGAAACTAGGCAAAACAATTTACATTTAATATAATAAATAGGGCAGCTTCTGAGAAGGGGAGTGAAGTTGAGTGAGAGCTCCATGAAGAATGGCTTGAAGCAATGAGAACATAGAACAAGGACTAAAAAACAGAAAGGCCTTTCTGCTTGACTTATTTCACTTAGCATTATCTCCTCCAGTGCTGTCCATGTTGCAGCAAATGTTGAGAATT
>NC_048232.1:35544633-35804694 GCF_002007445.2 Ailuropoda melanoleuca | reverse complement strand
ACATCGGAATCTGGGGATGTACTGTATGGTGATTAACACAATATAATAAAATAAAATTAAAAGAAAAAATAAAAAAAAATAAAAAACAGAAAGGCCTGAAGGAGATGAAGGGGTGTGTTTTAGAAGCATGTCAAATGGGAAACCCATAAAACTGGCAACTGGTTGGACGGCGGGAATAAAGGAGATGAACATATAAGCACGCAGACAGGAGAAGTAGCTGGGCCTAGCTATGGAGGTGCACACCAATGGAGAGCTGAAAGCTAATAAACACTGCTTTAGCTATTCACTGTGACAAAGTTAAAAATTCTTCATGAAGCATATAGTCATAAAAGATATAAAGTGCTCCTTTCAGCAACTCCTATGTGAAAAAGGAGGCCAAACCTCACATTCCTCTCAGAGTCCTGAAAAGAGCCCTTTTAAAGAACACAAATTAGAAAATGTTTGCTGATATTTGATCTCACCCAAACCGGGAGGCCCAGGGTTTGGCTCGGAAAAGGTTGATTATTTAACTCTTCTTCAGCAGTTTTCTTCATACCTCTTCAATTCTGCCCAAAGACAGAGGAGTGAAAACTGATACTGGATACTGAGAAAACTATTTTCTGATAATGTTAAAATGCTCAACCAGTATCTTTTTAAAGTCCTTTCTTCAGTTGGAGGGAAGATGAGGCATTCGAATTGGATATCAAAGAGTTCTAGTCTGGAATGGGTAATCTTGCCAGAAAAAGAAAAAAAATCAATAAGATAAGAGTACAACTCAAATAATTTCAGTTACACCAGATAAACCTCAAATAACTATGAGAATTTTCCAATTGTTTTTTTTTTTCCTTACTAAAGAATCCAGGTCTTTGGAGTTTTTTCCATTAACACTTGAGAAATAGTAGTGGGGTACCAGAGTCTATGTAATGCTTAAGATGAGATCTAAAATCAAAACCCAAGACTCAAAGGCAACCTAACTAAGCGACTGAATGTGCATGTTTTCTTAACTAATCACACTCCATAACTGAGCCCTCCAAAGACACTGAAGGGTTTTCGGGGGGGGGGGGAGGCATTTTAATTGGACTATAAAGTCTAGTTCACTAGCTAAAATATTAGCAAAAGTCAACAAATCAGCATTGTTAATCTATGAACTTTGCACTTTTCAAGAAATTTTCCTCATATGTGGTTGTCGGTATAATCTAAGTTTTTCGACTTAAGAACGGTCTTATAATTTTAAAAGGAAAAAAATAGCTGCTCTTACTTAGGCAGTCATTACAGTAAAATAACAGGAATTTTTTGCTGTTATTTGTTTGTTTTGTAAAAATAAAACAAAAACAAAAAAACCCACAAAAGGTACATATCCTGAGAGTCCACCCATTTATCAAGGCACTGTGATTATTACAGCATATGTTAGACTACTACAAGATGAACTGGTCAATTTGGACTAACATTAACAGAAGTACTTCCATTCTAAAACGAATTTGGTCTACTTAAATATTTTATTTAAATATGGTCATTCTTGGGGCGCCTGGGTGGCACAGCGGTTAAGCGTCTGCCTTCGGCTCAGGGCGTGATCCTGGCTTTATGGGATCGATCCCCACATCAGGCTCTTCCGCTATGAGCCTGCCTCTTCCTCTCCCACTCCCCCTGCTTGTGTTCCCTCTCTCGCTGGCTGTCTCTGTCTCTGTCAAATAAATAAATAAAATCTTTAATAAATAAATAAATAAATAAATATGGTCATTCTTATTTATTCATTTATTCTTGAGTAAATTGAGCATCTACTATATAACAGGTACTGTTATTTGTCCAAGAAAGGATGGTTGAAATGTGTGGGAAGGCGAGATTATAAAAATGAAGAGCTCATAGTCTAGTGAGAGGGAGTTAGTTATGCAAATAGCTAGAATTTAATATGAGAAATAGAGTGATGATAAATACCAAATGCTGTGGGTACACAGAAATATGAAGGGAAAGGTTTCATTTGAACCTCTGCACTTACTGTCCACATTACAGAAGAGTAGGTCCCACACACACTGATTCTGTTTAGTGAAAGACATGGAAGGTAACGAAATGCAGTGGGAAATTCATAGATTTGTAGGCTGCGTGCAGTACATTCCCATCTTCCATCTGTCTGGGTAGATCATTATCCCCAGGAGGAATTCAGATCAGCTCTATTATTAGGGAAGTCCCCAGAAGTCAGGGTTTGGGGAAGCATAGATCTCCTAGCAGTGGAAGATGTGATGGAGCATAGGAAATCAAGTGCTGTGAGAAGTTTAATGTCTACAAAATTAAATGGTTATTTGACAGATCCTTTTCTATAACCTACCGCTTCCTATAGACCATTACTAACATAGGATATGCACTATGGTGACATATAAAATCAAGTACATAAATGACTACTATCACAGTTAGAAAAATGGTTTAAGAGAGATTCGGAATACTGTCAGTGCTTAGAGGAGGGTAAAGAACACCCCGTTATTGAATCAGAAAATAATTTATAGAAATTAGAGCATGCGGCTTTGACCAATCGCGTGAAATTCAATGAGCAGAGAGATTGGAGGGAAAGAGCATCTCAGTCAGAGAGAATAACATGTCTAAAGGCCCAAAGAAGGAAATGTTAGTACCTGTCATATAGTGATTTAAGAAACAGCAAGAAGCAATGAGAAAGAGCACCATACACAAGGACCAGAAAACAGGCACAGGAGGAGAAGAGAATAGCTTGGCAAGATTGGGGATGGGGAAATGTGGACAGTGGAAACAAAACAGAAATAGAGGCCGCATAATAGGTAACTTGTGTTCATGAGTTCCCTGTGTCTAAGCTTCTCGATTTTTTGACAGAAGAAAAATGCCTTCCTCTCTCTTTCTCTATAAGCAATTGTGAATTTTGACCCTTTTCCTAAAAGGTAAATAGAAATCCAGGTATGCTATTATGAACCTGAATAATAATAGCTAATGTTTATTGTGCTGGCATTGTGATAATAGATTATCTAATTTAAATAACACAACAACTCCATGAGGCAAATAGTACTAACATTCTCATTTACAGACCAGAAAACTAAAGATTAGCGATGTTAATTGAGCTTTCCCAAAGTCAATAAACAAAGAATTCAAATACCAAATGCAAAACTGAAGAAAAGTATTTGTTCATGTGCTCTAGATATATGATCTGTATAAGGATTTTCAAATAAGTCAATTTATTCAAATAACCAATTTTACCATTTTTGTAAGAAAAAGTGTATCCATTAAAAATAAACATATTATTTTGCTAGCAACTCAGAGGAATGTTTCCCCTCCTTTCAATCAATCACAAGCTTATAATCTTCACAATCAGAATAAGTCTAGCATAATACCGAAAAATTCCTGCCAAGCCCAAAGTTTCCAAATGACCTTGGAGGATCAAATAATCCCTTTACTAAATGCCATCATCACAAAAGCATTTCTTTTTCCCCTCAAAACAAAATACCAACACTAGGGGGAAATCTACCTTAAATGAAAGCAAGAAATTGACCAGAAGAATTTTCTTGAAAAAAAAATGTCACTTCTTTGCAATAGCTTTTTTTTCCTAAATATGTAAGAAAGAAAAGTATGCATGTATGTTTGTCTTACCTTCTTCAAGAGATTCCAAGAAAAAGTCATACTTCAAAAATGCAAAACCCCCATAATGATAACAATCTTTTCTTTAGTTTTATAAAGGCAACCCACCTAAATGAATCCCTACCTCCTAGATGGAAACTAAGTTAGCTAATAAATAAAGGGCAAGAGTTGGAACACTATAGAAATGCCTTCTCCAGATTCTCTAAAACACACCCACATGGAGTATTTGCATTAAGCACTTGAATACAGGAGCTTAAGAGGAAAATTCTCATTCTCAGAGAAGCATCAGATGAAGAAATAAGAAGTGGTAGTAGTTGCCTCCCCACTTTCTCTACATTTTCCACTTTTAAACCCAAGGGAGAGGTACCAAACTTCTTATTCCTTCCTGGAATGAGAGAAACTTGACAGTGCCTCTGAAAGCAGTGATCCTGATAAATAAAATGCCATTAAGTCTGAAAGCGGTATTTGTGGACAACATTTAAATTGTTTCCATGTGCCTACTGCTCATGCAGGATCAATCATGGTGATTGGTGCATTATAATTTCCCCTGACTAAATTGGTCTCTCTCCTATGCTTCTTCCCCAAAGAACTCAATTTGCTAGCAAGGAGCCTTCCTTGCCTCCATCTATTTATTTATTTTTTCATAATAACTATAATAAAAAAGGACTGAAATAAACCCCAAACTCAGATTCCCTTTTTCTATGAATGGCAGGCATTTGTTTCATTGAAAAGCTCATTTAGCATATTTTATCCTACATTTTCGTTTATTTCATTTTTGTATTAATTTCTAAGTCCCAGTTTTGCGATGATAAAGCTCTCAGTATTTTCAAGGAAACTATTTAGAGTACAATAGAATTTTAGTTGTGAAGTATTGTTTTACTTTTTTTTAAGAAAAGTTTTTTTTTTTAATTTAAATGCAATTGATTAACATATAATGTATTATTAGTTTCAGAGGTAGAGTTCATATTTCATCAGTCTTATATAATATCTGGTGCTCATTACATCACGTGCCCTCCTTAATGTCCATTACCCGGTTACCCCATCCCCCCAAACCCCTCACCTCCAGCAACCCTCAGTTTGTTTACTATGATTAAGAGTTCCTTAAGGTTTGTCTCCCTCTCTGATTTCACTGTTTTATTTTTCACTCCCTTCCCTTATGATCCTGTTTTATTTCTTAAATTCCACATTTGAGCAAGATCATATGATAATTGTCTTTCTCTGATTGACTTACTTCACTTAGCATAATACCCTCTAATTCCATCCATGTCATTGCAAATAGCAAGATTTCATGTTTTTCTGATGGCTGAGTAGTATTCCACTGTATGTTGGTATGTATGTGAATATATATATATATATGCACACCTTCTTGATAAATTAATCCATCAATGGACATCTGGGCTCTTTCCATAGTTTGGCTATTGTGGACATTGCTGCTATAAACATTGGGGTGCAGGTGCCCCTTCAGATCACTACATTTGTACTTTGGGGTAAATACCTAGCAGTGCAATTGCTGGGTCATAGTATAGCTCTACTTTCAACTTTTTGAGGAACCTCCATACTGTTTTCCAGAATGGCTGTACCAGCTTGCATTCCCACCAACAGTGTAAGAGGGTACCCCTTTCTTCACAACCCCCCCAACATTTGTGGTTTCCAGACTGTTAATTTTAGACAATCTGACTGGTGTGAGGTGGTATCTCATTTTGGTTTTGATTTGTACTTCACTGATGTCGAGTGATGTTGAGCATTTTTTCATGTGTCTCTTCGCCATTCGTATGTCTTCTTTGTAGAAATGTCTGTTAATGTCTTCTGCCCATTTCTTGATTGGATTATTTGTTCTTTGGGTGTTGACTTTGATAAGTTCTTTATAGATTTTGGATACTAGCCCTTTATCTGACAAGACATTTGCAAATATCTTCTCCCATGCTGTCAGTTGTCTTTGGGTTTTGTCGACTGTTTCCTTTGCTGTGCAAAAGCTTTTAATCTTCAAGAAGTCCCAGTAGTTCATTTTGCCTTTGTTTCCCTTGCCTTTGGAAACATGTCCAGCAAAAAGTTGTTGCGGCCGAGGTCACAGAGGTTGCTGCCTGTGTTTGCCTCTAGGATTTTGATGGATTCCTATTTCACATTTAGGTCTTTCATCCATTTTCAGTCTATTTTTGTGTATGGTGTAAGAAAATGGTCCAGTTTCATTCTTCTGCAGTAGCTGTCCAATTTTCCCAACACCATTTGTTGAAGAGACTGTCCTTTTTCCATTGGAAATTCTTTCCTGTTTTATCAAAGATTAGTTGACCATAGATTTGAGTCCATTTCTGGGTTCTCTATTCTGTTCCATTGACCCATGTGTCTGTTTTTGTGCTAGGGTCATACTGTCTTGATGATTACAGCTTTGTAATAGAGCTTGAAGTCCAGAATTGTGATGCCGCTGGCTTTGGTTTTCTTTTTCAACAATCCTTTAGCTATTTGGGGTCTTTTCTGGTTCCATGCACATTTTAGGATTATTTGTTCTAGTTCTGTGAAAAAAGTTGATGGTATTTTGATAGGGATTGCATTGAATGTATAGATTGCTCTAGGTAGCATAGAGATTTTAACAATATTTGTTCTTCCAGTCCATGAGCATAGAATGTTTTTCCATTTCTTTGTGTCTTCCTCAATTTATTTCATGAGTGTGCTATAGTTTTCTGAAAAACAGATCCATTGCCTCTTTGGTTAGGTTTATTCTTAGGTATCTTATGGTTTTTGGTGCAATTGTAAATGGGATCAACTCCTTAATTTCTCTTTCTTCTGTCTCATTGTTAGTGTATAGAAATGCAACTGATTTCTGTGCATTGATTTTATATCCTGCCACTTTGCTGAATTCCTGATGAGTTCTAGCAATTTGGGCTGGAGGCTTTTGGGTTTTCCACATAGAGCATCATGTCATCTGCAAAGAGTGAGTTTGACTTCTTTGCTGATTCAGATGTCTTCTATCTCTTTTTGTTGTCTGATCACTGAGGCTAGGACTTCTAGTACTATGTTGAATAGCAGTGGTGATAGTGGACATCCCTGACGTGTTCCTGACCTTAGGGGAGAAGTTCTTGGCTTTTCCCCATTGAGAATGATATTTGCTGTGGGCTTTTCATAGATAGCTTTTATGATATTGAGGTATGTTCTCTCTATCCCTACACTTTGAAGAGTTTTAATCAAGAAAGGATGCTATACTTCATCACATGTTTTTTCTGCATCTATTGAGAGGATTATATGGTTATTGTTCTTTTATTTATGTAGTATATCACACTGATTGATTTGCAAATGCTGAACCACCCTTGCAGCCCAGGAATAAATCCCACTTGGTCTTGGTGAATAATCCTTTCAATGTAATGTTGGATCTTATTGGCTAGTATTTTGATGAGAATTTTGACATCCATGTTCATCAGGGATATTGGTCTGTAATTCTTTTTGGCAGGGTCTTTGTCTGGTTTTGGGATCGAAGTAATGCTGGCATCATAGAAAGAGTTTGGAAGTATTCTATTTCTATTTTTGGAAACAGCTTCAGAAGAATAGGCATTAATTCTTCTTTAAATGTTGGTATAAAGTCCCTGGGAAGGCACCTGGCCCTGGACTCTTGTTTGTTGGGAGATTTTTGATTACTGCTTCTATTTCCTAGCTGGTAATGGGTCTGTTCAGGTTTTCTATTTCTTCCTGTTTCAGTTCTGGTAGTTTATACGCCTCTAGGAATGCATCCATTTCTTCTAGATTGCCTAATTTTTTGGCATATAGTTGCTCAGAATATGTTCTTATAACTTTGTATTTCTTCAGTGTAAGTTGCAATCTCTCCTCCTTCATTCATTATTTTATTTTTTGGATCCTTTCTCTTTTCTTTTTGACAAGTCTGGTCAGGGTTTTAACAATCTTATTAATTCTTTCAAAGAACCAGCTCCTAGTTTCATTGATCTGTTCTACTATTCTTTTGGTTTCTGTTTCATTGATTCTGCTTTAATCTTTATTAATTCTCTTCTGCTGGGTTTGGACTTTATTTGCTACTTTCTCCAGCTCCTTTAGGTGTAAAGTTAGGTTGTATATTTGAGACGTTTCTTGTTTCTTGAGAAAGGCTTGTATGGCTATATACTTCCCTCTTTGGACCCCCTTTGCTGCATCCCAAGGTTTTGAACAGTTGTGCTTTCATTTTAATTTGTTTACATAACTTTTTTAAATTCTTTAATTTCCTGGTTGACCCATTCATTCTTTGGTAAGATGCTCTTTAGCTTTCATGTATTTGAGTTCTTTCCAAATTTCCTCTTGTGATTGAGTTCCAGTTTCAAAGCGTTGTGGTCTGAAAGTATGCAGGGAATAATCCCAATCCTTTGGCACCAGCTGAGACCTGATTTGTGACCCACTATGTGATCTATACTGGAGAATGTTTCATGTGCATTCGAGAAGAATGTGTATTCTGTTGTTTTAGGATGGAATGGTCTGATTATATCTGCGAAGTCCATCTGATCCAGTATATCATTCAAAGCCCTGTTTCCTTGCTGATCTTCTGCTTAGATGATCTGTCCATTGCAGTGAGTGGAGTATTAAAGTCCCCCATTATTACTGTCTTATTGTCAATCTGTTTCTTTACTTTTGTTATTAATTGGTTTATGCAACTGGCTGCTCCCATGATAGGGGCATAAATATTTACAATTATTAGATCTTTTTGTTGGAAAGACCCTTTAATTATGATATAGTATCCTTCTTCATCTCTTATTACAGTCCTTGGTTTAAAATCTAGTTTCTCTGATATGAGGACTGCTACACCAGCTTTCTTTTGATGTCCACCAGCATGATAAATTGTTTTCCACCCCTCACTTTCAATCTGCAGGTGTCTTTGGGTCTAAAATGAGTCTCTTGCAGACAGCATATCAATGGGTCTTGCTTTTTTAATCCAATCTGATACCCTGTGTCTTTTAACTGGGGCATTTAGCCCATTTACATTCAGAATAACTACTGAGAGATATGAATTTAGTGACATTTTATTACCTGTAAGGTCACTGTTTCTGTATATTTTCTCTTCCTTTCTGTTTATGTTACTTTTGGGCTCTCTCTTCACTTAAAGGATTCCCTTTAATATTTCTTGCAGGTGGTTTAGTGTTCACAAATTCTTTTAGTTTCTGTTTGTCCTGGAAGCTTTTTATGTCTCCTACTTTGAATGACATCCTTGCTGGATAGTATTCTTAGCTGTATATTTTTCTAATTTAGCACCCTGAATATATCATGCCAGTCCTTTCTGGCTCCCAGGTGTCTGTGGATAGGTCTGCTGCCAGTCTAGTGTTTCTATCCTTGTATGTTACAGACCTCTTGTCCCAAGCTGCTTTCAGGATTTTCTCTTTGTCTCTGAGATTTGCAAGCTTCACTATTATATTTTGAAGTGTTGACCTATTTTTATTGATTTTCCAGGAGGGTGTTCTGTGCCTTCTAGACTTGAATGCCAGTTTCTTTCCCCAGATTAGGGAAGTTCTCCACTATAATTTGCTCCAATATACCTTCTGCTCCCCCCACACACACACACACTTTCTTCTTCTTCTGGGATCCCCATTATTCTAATATTGTTTTGCTTTATGGTATCACTTATCTCTCGAATCCTCCCCTCATGACCCAGTTGTTATCTATGTCTCAGCTTCTCTATTCTTCATCATTTTGTCTTCTATATCACTAATTCTCTTTTCTGCCTCATTTATCCTAGCAGTTAGAGCCTCCATTTTTTATTGCATCTCATTAATAGCCTTTTTTAGTTTGACTTGATTAGAATTTAGTTCTTTTATTTCTCCAGAAAGAGATTCTCTACTGTCTTCTATACTTTTTTCAACCCCAGCTAATATCTTTGTAATCGTTATTCTGAACTCTAGTTCCAACATCTTACTTATATCCATACGGATTAGGTCACTGGCAGTCAATACTGCCTCTTGTTCTCTTTCTTGAGGTGAGTTTTTCCGTGTTGTCATTCTTCCAGAAGTGGTTGCTCTTCTATCCATAGAGTTGCAACAATTCTTTTCTTAGATCTCTGGCTGAGTTCACAGATGTTCAGAATGATTTGACAGCTATCTAGCTGAATTCCTGGGACCAGAAAAAATTAAGGTCTCCTACACCTCTGCCATCTTGGACCTGTGATCTATTGTTTTACTTTTGATACAACTTTTTACCTTTCAGATATTTGTTTTTAACAATAATTAAAAGAGAGGCACCTGGGCTACTCAGTTGTTTAAGTCGGTTAAGACTTCTAATTTTGGCTCAGGTCGTGATCTCAGGGTTGTGAGATAAAGCCCTGCGTCAGGCTCAATGCTAAGCATGGATTCTCTCTCTGTTCCTCCTCCCACCCTCTACCTCTCTCTCTCTATCTCTAAAAAAACACAAAACCCAATAATTAAAAGAAAAGTGAGCTTTAGAACCAAGTACATTTTAAAATATACTTGATATAGGAAATGGAAAAATAATTTATAAATTCCAGTTCTGAAGTATGTCTTTCTTCTCATTTCCACAGAAAATTGGAGAATTGATGGTGTCCATTATACCAACTAGCTCTTAATCTTGGACACTGTTGCACCAATAGGTTTTTGCTTTTGTTTTATAAATTCCTTTAATAGGTTATACATTGCTTAAAGAAAAGGGATACATCTGCTTTTTTTCTTAAACAAAATACATATGCCATTAATGCCCCCAGAATCTCTATAAATGAAGGTAACTATCTACAAAGGAGCAATTTGAAAACAGTAAGATTCTACCACCCCTTTCCAAATTATCTATATTTCCACTATTTCATGGAATGCCACATTGGCTATGTTATTCACACTAAATTAAAACATCAATGTGCATAAGAGGAGTCACATTCTGGCACTTCTTAAGTTTTTCTATGGGGGTATCACTGATGAGGGAGTAACCAAAGAGTGAATACATACACCCTGAGGTTGGAGAGCAGGTCCCAAAGCAACCCACCTCCAACCTGAAATTTCCCTAAAGTCTTGTTGTATAGCTTTAAAATACATGAAAATTGTGTTTACTGCTGCCTAATGTATCTGTTTGATTTGATACAAAAATTGAAGTGCTTATCTGGATTAAAACTGACATATGAAGATAGCGTGGCGTGGCGCTTCTGACACTCCCTGGAAGATCTACTGAGGGTTGGTACACTTTAAGCCATTAATGATCAGTTAGCATGATGCTGCAAATATGGGCATTGGCTACTTAAAATTGATTCCTCTTTTTTAAATGGAAAAAGTGGGCGGAGATAGAGATTCAGTAACAGGGAAAAGGCTAGCAGTGAGGGATAAGTGCCTCAATTCTGGTGATGCACTGCTTCTTAATGTAATCGTGAGTCTGGGAAGAAAAGGACGCCACAAGAAAAAAGGAAGTGACTAGAACAAAAGCCTAAAGGGAAACCAAGTCAAACTTACTTCATGATTTGGCTAGGGCCAAAGAAAGATGTTTCATAGAAAATGAAGTGACTGGACTTGATGATTTATTAAAAAAAAAAAAAAAGATGCTCTTGAAATTGAGTAGAAAAAGGCAAGCAACTAGAAGTGTTCTAGCAATAAAGGAAAAAAAACTTCTTATCCATTGCATACCTTAAAAAAACATAAAATTAAAGAATTACAGTTTTTGGTATTAAAAAGTTATATATTCGACCCCATTTTAATAAGAACTTTAAATAACAGATATATCTTATCAAAAAGCGTTGAAAGAGATCAGATATCAGTGCCTCCTGAGAATATACATTCTGGATGCTTAGTGATTATACTAACAATATGAAATACAGGCCTCCACACATAGAACAGCTAAAAATCCCAAACACATATTCAGTCAGAGCAATCAAACTTATCTCGTTTCTGAGCCTCAGCCTAATGGACAGGAGTAGTTGATTGCTTTTCTAAACTCTTTACTGTGTAAGTTTTCACATATGTACAAAAGATGAATTCCTACACACTCATTCAATTTTAAGATTTTTTTCAATCTTATTTCTTCTATTCAAGCACTTTGTGTGTGTGTGTGTGTGTGTGTGTGTGTGTGTGTGTTTTGGAATATTTCACTGCAAATCTCAGACATCATGTTATTTTACCTAAATTTCAGTACATATATCTAATTGATTTTATATAATCTCCAATTCCATTTTAATATAATCCTTTAATGTCATACTTGATTATGTTTACTAGTAAATTCATCAGTTGTATCATACTGAATAGAGTGTATATAATTTATTATTTCCATACTATTATCTAAATGTAAATATTTAGTCTGAATTTAGTACACATATCATCCACATCTAATATTTTAATTGAATTGACTGGTAAATTCAGTTATATACTGTAATAAGGGTTTTCTTCCCCTGTATTAACCAGCCAAGTCAGTAAAGCCATCTGTGGTTACAGGTCCCATCTTAAAAATAAGCATCTGAGTATGTATACACTGGATCAAATCAATCACATCATATTCAAGTCATATAGATGCCAAATTATGTAATCATTAGAATAGTTAATCATTAATCAAGCAATTAGATTATGCCAAGATAATTCCAAAATATTAACATAGAGAGGCAGTGAGGTTATGAAAAGAGAGCTTTGGAATGCACACACACCTACGTTCCATTCTCTACTCTGCTACTTAATTAATGCCTTTGTTAACTTCAACTAGCTAGTTAACAGCCTGAGCTTCAATAACCTCTTCTATAGTATGGAGATAAAAATCCCATTATTACTAGTGTGAGATTTACATGAGTTCAATGTATGTAAACCATCTGCCACATGATAAATACTCCATAAATTCTTCCTTGGGGAGCCTCCTAATCAATACTCAACAATTAGATGGAAGCAATCTAAAAATCATCCTTAGTTCAAATGTGATTTAAACATCTTGTACAATATTTCAAATACAACTGTCCCAGATGATCAGTAACAATAGATGGTAATCATTTAACAAATACTTACAACTTTTTAACTTTTCCATTAAGTAGATATAAGAATTTACTTATTCTTTTATGTTAGATGACAAAGATAACTAGGAATCTCAACTTTTCTTGAATAAATTGTATAGAATGAAACTTCTCATATTTTTCTCAGGTAAGTAGCTCCATGATATGTGTCCTTTGGGGATCAAGAACTTTAAAAAGTGGTTATTATTAATCTTTAAATTGACAGATGAAGAAACCAGGCTCAAGGATCCAGTAAGAGTCAGACTAGTAATTTAGATTGTTGCCCAAAACCAAATGTATTCCAGCAATTCATCTCTCCTCTAATGATTAAGGATAGTATGCAAAGTATTCTTTTCCCCCAGAAAAGGAGAAGACATTAACATGTGCCTGGATATCATACCATTTCACTACATTACATAGGAATATCAAAACTAAATCATAAGGTAGCCATGCAACAATGACCTTGTGAAAGCAGCATACACACACACACATGCACACACATGCAAAATCCACCTGTTCTAATAATCCCAGTGTGCCTTTGTGGCTCCCTGAAACTCTCTTTGTTGATGAAGATGCTTTTTAATGCAGCAAGGTTGAGGGTTATTGATCTATAAAAGTCTTTATGATTCAGCTGCTGTGGAACTGTCTACAATGCCTGGGCCTCAAGAGTGTGATTTTCCAGTGATGCCAAGTTGATTCTTGGAAATTTATATGCTGTTATCTGTTTGACAATAAATTGCTGTGTAAATCCTTTATGTGATACACATGCAGGACCCTTTATAATAACAAGCTGTATATCTTAATGGCCAATTTGTCTTTTTTATATTCCTCCTGAAAACTGGCCTTAATCTGTGTAGCGATCACTTATTAATAGAATGCATAGGTTCTGTGTAAAGCAAGCAAGTTGTTTTAGCTTCAGATTTCACCCCAAAGCACTGATTGCATTCTGCTGTTCACCTGAGAGACTGACAAGATTCAGTTTTTTGGATGATTTCTTTCTAAACAAGAAAACATATTAAGGGCAGAAGCTCCAAAGCCAGACAGCCTGGTTTGAATCCTAGCTTTGCCATGTACTGCTTCTGTGATCTTGGGTGAGTTGCATAATTTTCTGAGCTTTAGGTTCCTTACATGTGAAATAAGGAAATATATAAAATTGTACTACTCCATAGAATTGTTACAAGGATAAAGTAAGTTAAGAACACTGAAAGTTCTTGAAGAGCACCTGGTACATAGTAAGTTCTCAATAAACAGGAATCATTGCTATCACTAACATGTATAACATAGACTCTAAGTGATATGTAAATGCTGATTTCATGCCAAACATAGCACAGGGTACTTTTAACATATTTTAATCAAGTTTCATAGTAATATGTACATATTGTCCTCTCCGTTATGCTAACAAACTAAAACTCAGAAAGGTTACTGACACTACCCAAATTTACAGAGCCGGCATGCAACTGAGCTGAGAACTGACTTGATGAGCACCACGGCAGCCTCACTGTCAGCCAGCCCTCCAGGAGTCTGCTAGGGGTACCCCACATGCTCATATTTAATGGTTTAGGATTTAAAAAAAAATTCTACACTAGTTAATATCAATATTATAGTTATTTTCAAATGCAGCTATAATAACGGCTTATTTTATTTTCTTTTAACTATTTTAAGTATTTTATTTTTAAGTAGACTCCAAGCCCAGCATGGAGCCAAATTCAGGACTTGAACTCATGACCCTGAGATCAAGACCTGAGTGGAGATCAAGAGTCAGGTGCTTAACCAGCTGAGCCACCGAGGTGCCTATGGCTAATTATTCTGATGAAGGAAGTTTTTAATAAATATGTGGTTTTGCTAGTAGGGACCAGCAAAAGTAAGCAGATGGATGGACCATAGAACTTTCTCCTGGGGGAGGTATCCATGGATCCATGAGTTTAAAGTCAAGCTCTTCAAAAATGCTGTTTTTTCTATTTATATGTGCTAGTCCCTCCCACATCCTTTTACTTTTTCATCCTTGAGCTATAAGCTTAAGTTCTTTCAGAAGAACTTCACCTGACCAACCTATATGATCTCTTATTCTTTATATCACCACCAGGTTCATGTTACTTGCAGTCTTTTTCACCATCTTCAGTTGTATATTTACTTGCTTGCTGAATCCTTCCCTGCTTATAAATGTAAGATCCATGAGGAATGGACTGTAGTAAATATTCAATTTAAAAAAAAGGCTAAATAATGATTGAATACATGAACCCACAAATATTTAGATTTTATCTCACATTTCTCAATTTTCTGGTCTTAAATAGATAACTTCGAATATCCCAAATGTTATCCTTTATTCACAGAACTCTGCTTTTTAGAAATATCATGATAGCTTTAAAAAAAAGCATGATACTCTTAGATATATAGCATTATAACTCACTGAAAAATTAAAAGAAACTCATCAATTAATCTTTTATTTTATATACAAGTAGATTGAGTTTTTCCTCCACTAATGTAAAATATACATTACAAAGGAGACATTACAAAATATACATTGCAAAATGAGGACAATAGTAGAACTGAATTCATAGGATAGTTGGGATGATTAAATCATGCAGGTTAAGCACTTAGAGGGCTACAGTTAGCATTCATAATTCATTGTTATTTTTGATAATGATGATGACAACGGGTTTTTATGACCTCAGCACTGACACTGCGGATGTATCTCCTTCCATAGAACTGAAACTGCAGTGCAAGTACTGGGGAGATGGTGAAAGTACAGCCACACAACATTATTTAAAAATCATAGGCCATTGCAAATGGATAAAGCCTTGCACAAATTATAATACAAATGAACAGAAAATGTGTTTTAATGTACCAAACTTTGATTAACCTCAGCTTCTCAAGAACACATCAATTGGATCTGGCCGCATGACACCTGCCATAGAAGGAATAAATACGACGTGGAGCAGGGAAGGCTGTTGCACTGATCTGAACCACAGGAAATGAAAACCTGTTAGTTCTTCACAGAGAGTTCCCAATCTCCTCTCAGAGAACATAAAGGGAGTCTTACAAAAATAGTGGTTTGGGTAGGCAGTCATAAAGAGTCACTTCTCTTATTGTATCATCTTAACATTAATTGCAGAGTGCGTTCATTTCTTCAGGTGTGGTGCAGAACGGGGGTTGGAAAACTTTTCTATAAAGAGCCAAATGGAAAAGACATGGCTTTGAGGCCATATAGCCTCTGCCACACTACTCAACCCTGCCATTGCCATGCAAAAACATCCATATATAACAAATAAATGAATAAGTGTGATTGTGATACAAAGAAACTTTATTTACAAAACACAATTAGTGGGCCACAATTCACCTGCAGGCCTAACTTTTGGTCTAGGGCATTGTCAAGACTAATTCTTCTTGAGTAACTGCCTTATGTGTCCAGTGGAATCTCTTTCATTTCTAAAACCCTTTTTGTTCCTCTACCCTCTAAGGTCACTTTCCCCACCTATTGTTGTGAAGTTTAAATGATAAAATCCATGTTAAGTGCCTGGGACAAAGTATCCAAAAACAACGTAGCTCAATGCATAAATATAGACCTGAAAGCTAGATTGCCTAGTTTGAATTCTAGCTCTGCCACTTATTAGCTGTGTGGTCTTGAACAAATTGCTTAACTTCCCTGTACTTCAATCTTTCCCCTTGTGAAATGAGATGATAAAAGTACTTACTTCAGAGGTGCCTGGGTGGCTCAGTCAGTTAAACATCTGCCTTCAGTTCAGGTCATGATCCCAGGGGTCCTGGGATGGAGCCCCGCATCAAGCTTCCTGCTCAGTTGGGAGCCTGCTTCTCCCTCTGCCTCTGCTGCCCCTTGCCTACTGCTCATGCTTTCTCTCTCACCCTCTCTATCTCAGATAAATAAATAAATAAATAAATAAATAAATAAATAAATAAATAAAAATCTTTTTAAAAAAACAATATTTATTTCATAAGTTATTGAGAGAAGATGCAGTGAGAAAATGTATATAAATTGTTTAGAACAGTACCTAGCACATGTTAAGCACTATACGAAGGTTCACTACTACCACTACTACTATTATTATTATTGCTTCACAACTCTCGGTCATCCTAAATGTTATTATTTCCATTTAACTGAAAATCAAGAAGAGCTGCATTAGAATGTGATATAAAGAAATAATGCTAGGAGAGCCAGGAAAGACAGGATGGAGTAGAGTTAGGGTGCTGAAGGTAAAGATGGACACTCAATTAGGGACAAATTATGCAGAATGTTAAATAAACTAATATTCTGGACTTCTCTCAAAGAGAGGAAATGCCTAAGGAAATTGCTTCTGTGGACCTAAACTGACGAATGATGAATAATCAGTTAGTGAAGCAATCTTCATACAGAAGATTGCAAAAAATAAGAATGTAAAAAGACAGGGGCCCAGAGCCTCTTGTATTTTAAGCATCATGAGTATGACATGGACTAGTCTGCATGGATTTATGTCCATAGAACTTGAGTGATTTTCCCTAAAGCTCCTATTATCCTCCAGTTTATCTGTTTACCTGGAACAGAGTGGGAAGAGGGTAGGGAAGAAAGGCTCAAAGCCAACATGTAAAATAAAGCTTCTCCCAGAATGTAAGGATTGCAAAGAGAAACTAATGCCAAAAATGAACTCATTTTTTTTCATACAAGATTCAGGAAGGAAAAGAAGAAACTCTAGTACGGAGACTAAAGCCATTGTACCAAATACACATGGGAGTAGACAAGAAGGAATAAACATATTCACATAAAGAGACAAACATCAAAGTAAAGTTATATGGCATATCCATTTATAACGGGCCATAGGGGCAGAGGTCTATATTTTATTCCAACAGCACAGGACAGTCCAGGACTGTGTTTTTAAACACAATCTCAAACTACGGATTTGTATGGTAGAATCAGCAGGAAGCCAAAATGCACTAGAGTTCTGAATGATCAAGAAACATCACTGAAGTACCTGGTCCTGGGGTCCAGGAACGTGTAGGAATCCAGTATAGTTCTTATTTATTTAGAGCAGCGCCATCCAATAGAAATATATTACAATTCAAGTGTGTGGTTTAAAATTTTATTATAGTCATTCTAAGAAGTAAAGTGTATTTTTTTAATTTAACCCAATATATCCAAAATATTATCATTCCCGCATGCAATCAATATAAAAATTGAATGGGATATTTTACTTTCTTTTCTCCATATTGTGTCTTCATGGTCCGCTGTGTATTTTATACTTAACAGCACATATCAATTTGGATGAAAAATTTTCACTGATAATAAGATCTGACCTGTATTTAGATTTATAAAATGTACAGTTGGAAAAGTAAACTCACAAACCCAAGTTATTCCAAACATATATAAAAGTATTCCAACAACTGAATTGAATATTAGTTTTTAAATCTAGATTTATATTAATTAGAATTTAAGAAAATTAAATTTCTGTTCCCCAGTCACACTGGTGACATTTCAAGTGCACCTTAGCCACATATGGCTAATGGCTACCATAGTGGACAGAACAGAAAACTAGAACCAGGTAGTGATTAGCCCCAGACGGGACATCTAAAGGAAGAACACCAGTAATCTGATACAAAGAAAGTACCTGAGAGAGTGAATGTCTGTAGGGCTTACAGTATTGTTCTTAAACCATTGAGTATATCATGTACTATCAGTCTCTATATCACAGGATTTAGTCTTTTATGTTAGTAGTGTACTCTAAGTGGTAATTCTACCACAATTAATTGTAATAACAATTAAGAACTATCTTTATAATTATTTTGCAATCTTTACGATGCTTACTATACAAAGACATTGTGATCAGTAATCAATTGATCGATTCATTGATTTAATTGATTATATTGCAATTCTTCATAAAACACATTAAGGTTTACTAAGCACAAAAGCCACAGGTTATTCTGATTGATCAGTGCCTCAGAGAAAAGTCTTACAGGAAAAAAGGAAACATTGGCTTAGATGAACAGGTAAGAATTTTTAGATAATGAGAACAGGACACAAAAGCTCCCAATAAGCTACTTCTAGAAGTTGTATGGGCAGATGTAGTAGATGCCTTGGGGGTAGAACAGAGAGTATAAGACAGGATGTTGTTCAGAGGGTAGTCTATAATGTTGAGAACCAGTCCTGAACTACGAAATTAAAGTGGGGACTTAATATGAAGGAAGAGCCACTACGTGTATAAAAATAAAAGAGATAGGGGCGCCTGGGTGGTAAGCGTCTGCCTTCGGCTCAGGGCGTGATCCCGGCATTATGGGATCGAGCCCCTCATCAGGCTCCTCCGCTGTGAGCCTGCTTCTTCCTCTCCCACTCCCCCTGCTTGTGTTCCCTCTCTCGCTGGCTGTCTCTATCTCTGTCAAATAAATAAATAAAATCTTTAAAAAAAATAAAAAATAAAATAAAAGAGATAAGATAATCAAAATGGCATTCAAAGAAAATTAATTCCTGCTGTGGTGTATCAAATCCTGTAGAGGTAAAGGCAGTCTTGGCACTGTTATTTGTATCTGTGGAAATGGACGGGAAAGGGGTAAATCATAAGATGTTGTAATTAATGCTAATAAAACTGGCCATTTAAAACTATTCACAGAATTTCCAAACATGGCTAATTTCTAGCCAGAGAGTATATCTGAAACATTGTGTAAATCTGGCTCCAATGTTGTGTGTGAGGTACCCTACCCAACTGCACATATGGTTGAAAATGCCTGCAGTCATTCCTGAAAAATCAGGTAGCTTATTTAAATACCTATTTTTCACATATCAACAGATTTTTCCAGGGGAGGAAATGGGGGCACTGCATTTCTGGGACCTCCCGACCCCTCCAAAAGGAACACTATTTGACAGTCTGCAAATGATTTAATAGTCAGACAGGGTTTGTAAAGCCAATAATTTCCGTCTCTGCAACTTTTTGAAATACAAACAGATGTGATGAATTGCATGTGAATAGATTAATTTTCTGAGCAACTCTACTGAGCAAGGATTCAAGAGAGAAATGACAAGGCAGAGATCTGCCTTGGATTGAATTATTTAAAAAAATCTTATCGAACCTTATTTATTTTGCTAAGAGTAGGCAGTGCCTTGTCCTGCTTAACCACAAAGAATCTAGTGAGCTCCAACAAAGGAGACTGGTTTCCAGCCTCTGAAAGAAAGGAGGGCTGCACTCAGTCTCCAGCAAAGTATTCACCTAGAGCTCCCCCTTTACTGAGTATTCAGCTCAGTCAGGCAAGATCTTAGCTGAATTTTAACATAGGTTGACCTTGGGGATATTCCTATCAACATCTGGACTCCATTCCATGCCCACTCTTACTCACAAAGTGTTCAGTGTTCCAGGCCATTCTTAGTGACTAATACCCCCTCCAATAGTCCACACACTAGACCCTAGTAACATCATAATTTACCATTTCTATCAATCTCTTCACTCTCCGATAAGCTAGTCTTCACTAATAGGTTTGTTGGTTTGTCATTTTTCACTAATCCTAGATAAGGTAATGTCTTAATTAGATTAAAATACACCAAGACCTTTAAGTAATCACTAACGGGGAAGTATAAATGCCAGCAGCAAGCCAGTTGTAAAGACAAATTGAAGAGACTGGGTTCCTTGGTACCTTACAAATAATACCGGGTAGACACCTTCTCGAGTTACATCTAGTAAAACTCTGCCCAAATCCTGATGCACGCCTTCTACCTAATTCATTTACACAAGAAATATGCCCTGACTACATAATATATAGGGGACGATACGCTACATATTGGCACTGCAAAAGTCAATAAGACAAAGTTGGTATTCTCAAGAAAGCCCCAGCCGAGAGTGGTAAATAAGCATATTAAATAATTAATTGTGATATAAGTCCTAATGAGCAAAGTCTGGTGAGGCTACAGAGAAGGGAAAAAGCAACACTTTCTGGAAGATTAGTGAAAGATTTTCTGTGGGAGGTGAAAATTGGGCTGAGTTTTAAAGGATAAGTAAATAAGAGTTTACTAAGCAAAATGAAGAAAGGCTTCATAGGCAGCTGAGGGAGGAGAAAAGAGGATAGGAGAGACAGCAGGGAGGGAGGCTGAGAGAGTGCAGGAGAGACAAAGGGAAAGAGAGAGTGTGAGAGAGAGACAGAGAAAGACAGAGAGAGAGAGAGAGAGCAATTGACTGAGATTCCCAGAAGATTTTATTTGACCAAATAAAATTGGGGCAAGGAAATGGAGAAGATGGGGATTAAAGTTCTTCTCTCTACCCCCTGAGGGAATATTCTCTTCACAGTATGGAGAGAATAACTAAAAGAGAGGAAGTAGAATTTTCTGAAAGAATTTGAAATGAATTTACATCTAACCCCAATGGGTCTAGTTATAAAGTAAACTTACTTCCTTCTTAGTCTCCAAATATCCAATTACTGGAGTTGCCTTAAGAAGAATTTGCATGTCTTTTTTTAAATGCATAGATGGAAAATATAACTCTAACAATGACTATTAATGTCAAATTTTCTTTGGCAAAAAATTATTCAGTACATTTCAAAGAAAACATTAAAGTCATTTTTATATACTCCCTTATAATAAAATAGCTGGTAACACTAAGCACTATGTACTAGGCAATATCTAAGCATTAAACATATATCAACTCATTTATTCCACACAAACACATATAAATTAGGTATTACGAAGATCTCCATTTTACAGATAAGGATTCCAAGGCACAGATAGGTAAAGTGACTGTGTAAGGTCACACAGTGAGTAAATGGCAGAGGTAGGATTCAGATGCAGGCAATCTGTTTTCAGGGTCCAGGTTCTTAATTACCACACCATACTATTTCTTGTAAGGATAGAAAGGGAGCTATCAAATGTATCAATTCTGACAAAACAATCTGGAAAAAATTTAAGTATTATATTCTCCAGTAGTCGTGTCAATAGTCAAATGCCTGTCTTATGCTGCTTTGACTGTCTCCTAAGATAGCTTCAGTTTATAAAGATTCTGATGGAAATGAACAACTGAAGCTATATTTGAGTGAAGATGATTAAATTCTGAAAATGAATCATCTCTAACTCAAAAAGTATTTATTTGTGTTGCCATTTTTTCCTATTAGATAAATAAAAACTTAACCCAATCCAGCCACTCAATAATGATCCTCCCTAGGGTGACACAGGCGTAGCCTCTCCCTACTTAAGTAAATGCTGACAGCAGAACCTGCACTAATAGGAGCCAGATGGTTTGGAAGAATAGACTTCTCTGCTCTGAAATAGAAAACACTTCCATGAAACTTGAGGCTGCCGCTTCCACCTCAACTCTATCTTTTGCAAGTTTCTGTGTGCACACATGCGTATGTAATATGTTATGTGCATGGTTGCAGTGCAATACCTCTTTAAAAGAGTAAGAAAAACTTAACCGAAAGTGGTGGATAAGAACTAGCTTCTCTTTTGTCACATGCAAATTGCTCTGCCTTTAATTACATGGGGGTGTCCTCAGTGCCCTACTTTCAGGGACAGCAGTGAAAAAATCAAGAGTTACATGTACATAACTGAACAGTTTTACCTCTGAAAGAAGTAAGTCAGGATAAGCCAAACTGCACTCTTCTGTTGTAGGGAAGGCAATCTCTTGTTAGGAAGGAAGCAAAAAAGAACTTGACCATAAGTTGCTCACAGTTATCTGGCTAATAAATATAGAAAGGAATTATTTAACGCTAGTAGAATATAGTCTATTCCCTCAATGAAAAGATCCCAGTTATTTTTCCAAAACCAATATTCTGCTTGAATGCAAAGAAACTAAGGTGGAAATCAAAAGAAACGGATGTTAATCTCAGCTCTCTCTGCCCAGAAATCACTTTACCTTTGTTACCTTACTCTCCTCTCTTGATAATTGAAGGTAAAATGTCTCATAGGATTATTGTGGAATTAACAATAAAATAATAAGCATACATTAAATATTTGCAGTTTGGCTACTGATAATGGATATGAAAACACTTCAAAATATTAATGATGCTATAGAAATTGTACTCTCTCTTCAGGCCCATAATTTCAGTAGAGAAGACTTTTTTCCATTTCCTATATAAGAATTAACTTACTATTGGATCAAAGTGGATAAAATAGTGTTCACAGAAAATATGGTTGTGTTACTAAAACATTCTTCAAAATATGTTTAATGTAGATGATAATACAGAGCACGAATAGATGAAATTGTGCTTGATGGTAACTATGTAAAGATATGTAGAGGAGAAGGAATTAGGGGGGTAGAAACAAGCAAGAAGTTTATTATCCCAACACCACACATTTGCTTTACGCACTGGAAAGTCATAGACAAAAAGCAAGCAGCAGTAGAAGCCCATCGTGCTGATTTAATTAGCTCTGAAGATGTGTTCTACGATCTCCATGCTGTACAATTGTGGAAGTTTACTCAGACGAATGGCTAAAACACAGCTACACATGCTGCTCTAATTCAACAAAATTGAAACTTGTAAAAAAAGGCGGGGGCGGCACCCTTCCTGTGAATATCAGCCATCTTCTTTCTTTCTTTTTAATGGGTTTTAAAAAATGTTCTCATAGAGAACAACAACAATAATTGGTGAGTGAAACCAACTTTCACTGATAGGGCTGGCTCAAAGCTCTCTTGTCCTGAGGATTATTTAAGCAAATCCATCCAATTAAATATGGTACCATCACATTCAATTTTGATCTTCCATTCTTCCAACACTTCAAAAAGAACTATTGATAATTTGTTCCTTAAATATAAATGAGGGAAATCTTTGTTATTAAAAACATGACCCACAAAGCTACACTGAGAGTTTTTTTTTTCTTTCTGGCCAGCATCAGCCTATTACCAAATCTGTCCTTTTGTTTTTAATTTGAGACTATTTTTGGAATTTAAATACTGTAATGATTACCCTTTTCAATTGGCTATTGCATCTACTAGTCAGATATCAGGACAGAGCATGAATATATGTATATTTGGAAAAACTGTCTGTATTAACTGTCGAAATTTTTTTCTAAATTCAGCCTAACATTATAAATTTATTTAAAGAACATTTTGCATTGTATTCAACTTAACTGCCAATGCTTACACATCTTCCTTCAGGCTTACTTGTTACCCAGATGCTTTTTGTACCATCTGTTGGTCTAAAATAAATAATAAATACATAAAGTCAAGGAACGCCAATAGCAAACTTATTGATGAATACAAAATTTGAAAAATGGCACAACGGAACAATGCAGAGTTTCTAAAGAGGATATGTACATAGTCATAGAAGAACCATAACTTCTTCCTGATAATCTCAAATTTCAAAAAGACTCTAGATGAGCAATTATCTCCCTAGAAAACATAGATGCTAGTATATAGTGCATGCCAAGATGGCTCTTTGACATTTCAAGTCAAGGAAACTCAATGATACCTCATAAGTCACATGACATGATTTACCCTGAATGGACTGACCCTGATGTATATTTGAGGTTATTCTTCATTTAAAAATCGAAATACCATAAAACCTGGTTTAAAATATTTTAGAAATTATGCAGAGACTAAGGCCAAAATGAAGTCTCACTTTGCAAACATTCCCAGGAGAGTTTTCCATTATCAGAAGATACTCCCTACCTAGACAAGTCTCTATAGCTTCTGAAGGATTGACATACCCATCTCATTGTACATTTTCAACTCAAGTTTGTTTACTGATGATGGAACAATACAAGTTGTATTTTCTTCATTGTGTTTCCTTTAGAGGAAAAAAAAAAAACCTAGAAAAAATGGAGAGACTCCAGACCAAGATGGTGACATAGGAGGCTCCTACATTTCCCTCGTCCCATGGACACACCAAATGTACAGCTACACACAAAGCACTTTCCTCTGAGAAAAATCAAAAACTAGTTGAGTGACTCCTACACATCCAGCAACTGAGAAAATATCAATATTAAAATGGGTGGGAAAGGCCGAAGCACAGTATCATCATAAACTCCATCCCTAACAGAGCAGCATACTATGAGGAGAAAAACCCCAACTTCCAGCTTCTCCTTGAGGGGTGAAGTGTTTGGACCACATGTCTAGCACCCGTACCTTTAAGGCTGTTCCCTAAAAGAACTGTCCCTAATCACCTAGGTCTGGTAGGCAACAAGGTATTCTTGAGTCCCACAGGATTATAGCAAAAAAAAAAAAAAAAAAAGCCGCTTTTAAAAAGGTACAGAGGCAGCCACTGGAGTTATACATCCAGACTCTCAGCACAGAGGAAGCAGACGAAAATATCCATCTCCCAGTTCCTCTCTGGAAGGGGTTTGATTACATCCTTTCCCACCTGCTGCCTGAGGGTCAAGCTTCTAATCCCCTTGCATCTAGGTGCTGACTGCCATCCTCATTCTGGGACACTGATGGGTCTTGGCACACCCTTAACTACAGAGAGCCACTAAGAAGAAAGACAATGCTTGGATAATCACCAAGATTTGAAAGGCAACTGGAAGTTTGGGCCAGGCTGATTGATGACATTCATCTCCCACATTTATCTAATGTGCAGAAGCCAAGAGAGTCAAGAATATCAAAGAAACAGGGAAATATGTTCCAAAAAAGGGAACAAGATCAATCTCCAGCAAGTAATCTTAATGAAACACAGATAAGTGATTTAGCCAATAGAGCGATACACATACAAACACACACACTCACAATGGAATACTCTTTAGCCATAAAATAGAAGGAAATTCTGCCATTTGCAACAACATGAACCTGAAGGGCATTATGCTAAGTGAAATAAGCCAATCAGAGAAAGATAAATACTGCATAGTATCACATAAATGTGGAATCTAAAAAAAAAATAAAAATAAAAACCAAACAAAACACACACACACACACACACGAGAAGGCTGAATTCAGAAAAAAGAGTAGTATGGTAGATGCCAGGAAGAGCTGGGGGTGAAGGAAATAGGGAGAGGCTGATAAAAGGATAAAAACTTTCAGTTACAAGATAAGATCTGAGGATTTAATATATAATATGGTGACTAATGTTGATAATACTGTATCATATAATTGAAATTGGCTAAGAGAGTAGATCTTAAGTGTTCTTATCACCACTGCAACAAAAAGAAAGGTAAATATGTGAGGCAATGGATGTGTTAATTAACTCAATGGTAGGAACCCTTACACAATATATGCATATATCAAAAGTCACACTGTATACACCCTGTATATTTAATTACATTTTTATTTGTCAATTACACCTCCATTTAAAAAGATAAAATATGCTGATTTCATTATTACTCTCTGAAGTCATATTCCGTACAATTTTCTATATAAACTTTAACAGACATTTTTACGCCATACATCCAACTTAAGCAAGAAGTATACATTATCTTTGTGAGAGAGTTAAAAAGAAAAATCTACTTCACATTCTTTAATTTCAGTCAAAGATTCCCAAAAGATTTAATGCTCTTTCAAGCCAGTTTAAAAACGATCCTAAATCCCAAATAATTTACTCTTTTAATAGTAAGAGTCAAAATCAATATTATGAGTTATTTTAGTAAGGAGTTGTAGAGATTCCTACCTAGTATCTAAATAAATACTATAAATTAAATATCGTACTTAAAACAATATTTATACAAATGAAATAATCAGGCACAGTATGTACAGTATACTCAGTATCTACTCTTTCTTGCCTCATTTCATTGACTCAGCACAATCACTTCAAGATTGACCCATGTTCTTGTATTTGTCAACTGCTCGTAGCATTTTATTGCTGAGTAGTGTTCTATTATATGACTATACTACAACTTGTTTATCCATTTATCTGTTGATGGACATTTAGATTATTCTTAGTTTTTGCCTCTTAGAAATAAAGTTCATTAAAAAAATACTCATGTAGGTATTTGGACATATGCTTTCTTTCCTATGGGGTACATTCCTAAGGATTGTCTGAATCGTATGGTAACTATTTATTTTTAACTTTCTAAGAAACTGCCAAGCTGTTTCCCAGTGTGCATGCCTACCACATCCTGACCAATACTTGTTCTGGTCAATCTTTTTACTTTTGGCCATTCTAATATGCCTATACTGTAGTCTTATTGTGATTTTAATTCGCATTTCTCTAGTAATTAATGATAGCAAATGTTTTATTATGCCCTTGTGTGTCATATATGTTTTATTTGGTGAAGTATCCTCAAATCATTTGCCCACTTCTATCCGATTGCTTGTTTTCTTACTACTGTTGAGATTTCTTTTGCATATTGTGAATCAAAGTCCTTTATCAGAACTATGCTTGGAAAATATGATATCCAAGTGCATGGCTGTCTTTTCATTCATTCTCTTAACTGTCATTCAAAAATCAGAAGTTTTTAATTTTATGAAGTCCAATTTCTCAATGTTTTGTTTTGTAAGTTTTGCTTTAACTAGCGTATCTTAGAGATCTTTGCCTAATCCAAAGTCACAAAATTTTTCTCCTACGTTTTCTTTTACAAATTTTGTAGTTTTAGATTTTACATTTTGAACTATATTCCATTTTGAGTTTTTTATTTGGTGCTAGGTATGGATCAATATTTTCTTGCACATGTATATCCAATGGCTCTAATACCATTTGTTAAAAAAGATTATTCTTTCTTATCCTTCAAAGGTGGTGGCTTGCCTTTGCACTCTTATTGAAAATGGGTGTATATATGTGGTCTGTTTCCAAACTCTAGTCTGCTCCGTTGGTCTATATTCCTACCTTGATAGCAATACCACACTGTCTTGATTACCACAGTTCTATAATGAGTCTCGAAATCAATTTAAAGCCACCCTTTGTTCTTCTTTTTCAAAGTTTCTTGAGCAATTTGAGATCCTTCCATTTACATATAAATTTTAGAATCAGCTTGTCAATTTATTTAAAAATGTAGTCTGCTGGAGTTTTGACTGGGATTCCCTTCTATCTACAGGTCAATTTGAGGAGAACTTGACAATAGTGAGTCTCCTAGCCTACTCACATGGTTTCTCTCTCCATTTGTCTCTTTCCCCTTTTTATCATTAGATTATAGTTTTTAGGATACGGTGTACACATCTTGCACATTGTTAGATTTATGCCTAAATGTTTCACATTTTATGGTATTATAAATGGCAATGTTTTCTTAATTTCAATTTTTGATATTATTTACAAGTTTATAGAAATACAATTTGGTTTTATATGATCTTGTATCCTACAATTTTATTAAATTTATTTATTAAGAGAAAATAGCTTTTCTCCATCGAACTATCTACACAGACAATCATGTCATCCATGAATAAAGATAGTTTTACCTCCTTCTTTACAATCTATCTGTCTTTTATTTCATTATGATGTGTGTTGGTGTATTTTTCTTCATACTTCTTTGCTAAGGATTTTTTGTGCTTATGGATCTATACAGTTATAGTTTCATCAAATTTGGAAACTTTTCAGCCATTATTTCATCAAATATTTGTTCTGCTTTCCCCCTTCAGGGATTCCAATTACACATACATTGAGATGTCTGAAGTTGTCCTATACCTTAGTGATGCTCTATGCAATTATTTTGTGCATATTATCCCTGTGTTTCGTTTTGGACAGTTTCTATTGCTACAGCTTCAAGTTCACTACTTCTTCTTCTGCAATATCTGATCTGCAAGGTAATTTCAACCAGTATATTTTTCATCTTAGAAACTGCAGTTTTCTTCTCTAGGAGTTTGATTTGGGTTATTTTATGTCAGGTAGTATTAGAACAGTATTTAGTATAAGGTTAATTATTCCTCACTAATGAGGCAAGACCCTTCTGAGTTTTCTACCCTGTCCCCTATGAATTACAAGGTTTTCCCACCTGACTGGTAGGACCATCTACAGCCCTATGTGTCTGCCAGTCACTCTTCCCTCTGATACTCTTAGATGGTTCTTCCTAAGCCTTAAGTATTTTCCTCACATACTTGCGCCCACCAGGCCCTCCAGTACTCGGTTGTATATACAAATGGAACTTTCCTCGGATTTCTAAACTCTCTCTCCCCATGCAGCCCTCTCTCCTATGGCACCCTGTCCCCTGAACTCCATCTTTTTTGATCCCTTCATATCCCAGCTCCATCTCTCCAACTCAGGGAATCCACTAAGTTCTTCCTGGGTTCCTCCTTCTATACAATGGCCTCAACATTCTCTCAAGGCAATGAGCTGAGACCATCCCAGGACTCATACCATGAATTTTCCATCCCTCAAGGAACACTGTCCATTACTACCTGAGACTCTATGTTTCTCATATATTTCATCTTGTTTTCTTATTGTTTCATATAGGACAGTTAATCCAGCCCTGGTTACTTTATCTTGGTTCAAAGTAGAAGTTGTGAAAGTATATTTAATTTGTTAAATCTTCCAAATCTGTTTTTTAAATTATATATGTGTGTGTGTGTGTGTGTGTGTGTGTGTGTGTGTGTGTATTTATGAACTTAGATATCCTTTTATCCACAGGGAGGTATACTATCTCTAAGTATAAAAAAAAATTTCCTATAGGAAAACCTACTTAATTCAACAATGTCTAAGGAACACATTATAAAACTATCAAACACTCCTTCCCAACCACTTCTTTCTTTAAAGAAGTTGTGCAAAAATTATTCATTGAACATTTACTCAGTTTTCTTAGGCTAAGCCCTTCACTAAAGATTGGAGAGAAGGAAACCAGACAAACTGGCCCCCTCCCCATGGGGCCCTATCCTTTGTTTTCAGGAGAACAAAAGAATTGCTCTTGTTAAGAACATATGAAAGCACAGTTTTAACTATTTCCTGTCAACAAGATACACCCTTATAGCCCCTACATTATTCTCCTAGGGAGAAGGAAAGTAAAGGACTTTCTACATATATCATTAGCCATGTCATTTGAAACTTTCTCATATATTTTTATTATAAAGAAAAGTTTCAAATTGACATGGGAAGTGTAAGTTAGGAAAATTTTTAAGGCAAGCAAATGACTGTGAAAACAGTAGTGTCTCTATGTATTTCCAAGACCAGTAGGTGAACAAAAGAGAGAGAGAGAAATCTATCTCACCTAGTTAGGGAAGAATGTAAGCAAAGGATATCACCTTTTTCTTTCAGAAGAGTAGAATTTCAAAGCTTTACAAAGTGGTAGGGAGGAGTGGGAAAGGAGAGGAGTCAATTGATACCACTGAAGTTAACTGGAGATGTGAGAAGGAATGGATAAGAGAATTCATTTTCTACTACTGTTCCCTACTTTTTCCTTTCTTCCTTTCTTTCTTTTTTACCAAAAGTTTTCATTTTTGTGTTCTAAGATACTATAACTTGCATAATAAATGATGTGAGCAGAAACTAATGAGTCTATTTTTGCCTATTATGTATATACATATACACACATATATGTGTATGTACACACACATATACATTTTTCTGATATTTCAATTTAACCCTTGGAATTATAATGATCAGATATATTATTTACACTTGAAATGAGATAGTTCTTATGCAAATTTCCTATTAATTTTGACAAACATAAGTTTGAAATTTAGTAACATCACTTGGATACACCCTAGAAATCAATAAGTTTAGTATTCTTAAGAGTAAAACAGGGCATTATCAATGAGTGGTGTGTACAGAATCATAAATAATATCAGTAACACAAATAACGTGAGGGAGGGAATATCTGCTCCCGGTGATGGGGGCATCAGCCGCAGCTGCAGTGTGTTTGAAACCAGAGCACAGGGTATCAAAGGACACAGCGTCATGCTTGATTTGCTTAGGAAACAGCTTACTTGTTCAGTAGCTCAATTAGAAAATGAACTTAATACATTTAACCCAAATCCAAATCATTTGAAATTCCTTCCTTCCATACCTCATCTCCCATCTAGGAGAAAAAAAACACAATTTCAATCATAATAAATGTATACTAAGAATTTATATGAGTTACTACATAAAATCAATACTAACCAGACAGCAGGGCTATATGACCCTAATCCAACAAGGTAAAACTTGTGAGAGTGGTTTAAATTTATGGAACTCTTCCACAGTGCCTACCAATATGTTTTGTACCTAGAATGCATGACCAAATGACTTTAGACAAAATGGATTCACAGCCAAACCATGGATGATCTCCTTTTATTAGGCAAATCCCAATGCTGAAGATTGGAAAATTAAAGAATTTGTGAGTCACTTACATTTTTTTGAGGCGTTTACCTGCTGGACCTTAATGAACTTATCAACATATTGAAATGGATCATCAATCTTACAGCAATCTTCAAGGTTTATGGTAACATCTCAGAATCCTTTCTGAGAAGATGGATTATGTATAAAGTGTCTGGCAAACTGTAGGCATTTATTCAATGTTGAACATTCTGATGATTCAGTGAATGAATGTTCTTTAAGAGCAATGACTGTAGCTTTCAGGCTCTAGCCCTTTACAGTTGCTAATCTGATGTTATTCCTAGCATTGTTATATAAAATCTAAGTACTTGAAGATTTTTTAGAAGCAGAGAAAAAGTCACATAACTTCCCCCTTATTGCTTTAACAAAATCCATATAGAGTTCCAGAAACAAAGCTAGACATTCCATACTCATTTACATCTTCATTTACTTACCAAATATTACTAAGCTTCTATTAAATGTTGGACATTACACTGAGTCCTATAAATACAGAACTAATGAGGTGGCTCTTATCAGCAAAAAATTCACCATTGGTTGAAGATATACAAATCTAAACTAATAATTATGATACCAATGGGTATCAGGCTGGAAAGAACACGTAGTAGATTCAAAGAGAAAGAAGTGATTAAGTCCAGATAGGGAAATCAGAGACTCTATTAAGTAGGAGTGGAAAATGGGAGGTGAAACTTGAGCTGAGGCTTAAAAAAGTAATATAATTCTGCAATATTTTTATTCATTAAAAAAGTATGATTCAAAAATTATACAGTATTATAAAAGTTATATAAATCTAAAATTTCATGTTACACGAAAAAGGAGGTAGAGGGAAGAAATCAAAGAAAGTAACAGCATATTAAATGCCATGCCTTAACTATGGACACACAAATATATGATTTTATTCAACTTTGAAAACTAGTAGACTAGAGATTAAACATAACTTTGAATAATTTAAAGGAAATCACTTTACAAAGATTATACTTTCCAAAAACAATGGAGGATATAAAAGTAAAGAAAACACAGACCATACAGAAAAAAGGCAAAAATTTATAAGGAGCAACAGAGGAGGGATATATAGAAAAATGTAGAGCAAAGGACAACATGACAGAAATATACATCAGTTATTTAAAAATTTACAAGCATTAGATGTATAATCAACCCACATTAAAAGATTTGTGAATTGAATCAAAAAATAAAATCCAACTAGATGCTGTTTACAAGAAAAAAACCTAAAAAAAAGTAACAAAAATCCAAAAAGAATGAACAAATACCTTTTAGGTAAATGCAGAAGTTTAGATGTTCCATATTAACACCAGAAAAAAAAGAAAGAAAAATCAAATGAAACCGTTTAGAAGAGTGAAATTTTAACATTTAAAGGGTGTATATATTGTGCATGTGCATATAGAAGTGACATATGCTGTTATGCCCTAAATTATAGTTCATTAAATATTGTTAAATACAAGGAGAAATTACCAAATCACAATAGTATAGGAGATTTAGTATTGACAGTTATTCTTGAACAGATCAAAATTCAGGAACATTAAATTTATGTTTCAATATGTCATTGTGAAATCAACACATATTAAAAATTCAAGTCCTTATAAAAAGTAGGAAAATTGTCTTTCAGGGAAGAAAAGAGCTACTGCATTTAGAGAGGACTAATTAAAATTTTGAAAGGCAAACCTCTAATACTCAAAAACAAACATGAATGTAGAGGATAATATAATTAATAAGGTTGATTTCACAGACATGCACACACGTCAGACTGTGTACTGCATCATGCATGGAATATCTGTAAAGATTATTAGTATGTTAGAACACAAAACCCCACTAAAAATGAAACAAATGCAATTATCAAAAATACAGTAAACATTTTTCCTGAGTTGAAAAACAAACATACATAGATTGAAAAGTCACACGTGTTCTAGATTAAATCACTGATAAGAGCACCCATACTTACATACATTTCAGCAAAGTTTTTGGAACACAAAGACATAGAAAATATTCCAAAAATAACCAAAACTAAGGAAATAAGTGCCTTACAATGGAAAATGAATTTGGTGTCTCGATTTCTCTGCAGCTCTGAATTTCTCAAACAGAAGGAAAAGGCAAGACTGACTCTGAATTCCATATGCAGTGAAGAGGATATAAAGACATCAGACATTATCAGAGAAATGAAAGAGAATTGAAACACACCTTTCTTAAAGGGATCACATGGTAAGCAATAAACAGTTTGCATGTATTATTTCATTTCATCCTTATATCATCCTCACAAGATAGGTCTTTTGTGCCAGTTATAAAAAAAGAGACTGAAGCTTGGATTAAGCAGCTTTTTCAAGGTCACGCATCTAATACAAGATAGAGTCAGGATTTCGACCCAAGTCTGTTTGATGCCAAAGTCCTTGGACTTATTTGCTAGTTTATATAATTCCCCTAAGTAGTTATGAGGATATCTTTCCATCAACATATTAGACAACAAAATATGGCATTTCAATGACAATCAAGGGCTCCCTCACCACCTTCATATATTCTAACTGCATGTCTCTCAGGGCACCCATCACCATTCCTCTTCCTTTTATTGTTGTTCCTTTGAGCATCATCAGATGGGTAGAATTGAACATGGCACGTATCATCATTATCACCATTAGTTCACGTCCTTCTGATTTATATTATTCTTTCTACCACATACTATCCCCAGTCCCATTCCTTTCCCTCCTACATGAGCATCATTCTTTTGTCGTCTTTCCTTCCAATCTACCTTATAGATGATTACATATGTTTTCTACAAATGTCTCTGTCCCTTATGAAGACTCTTTGTTTTGTTTTGTTTTTTGTTTGTTTTATCTCAAGTACATGGTTCCTATTTGCCTGGAAAATCTTTTTTTGTTCCATTACTTTCAATTTAGTTAACAAGGTAATAATTGACAAGGTATTCTGATATCAAACACCAAACCCTAGACTTCCAATACTCCTTACCAGTGGAAGAGAGAAGCCAGAAGCCAAATACATGTGAGTTTTTGAACAGGGACTTTTCAGCCTACTGGCTAGATTCAGAGTAATGGTAATTATCATGCAATCTAGCAAAACAGAACAAAACACACACACACACGTATACACAAACACACGTGTGTGTGTGTGTGTGTGTGTGTGTGTGTGTGAACCAAGAAAAAACTTTTTTTTTTTGCAGTGTTTAATAACATTGTCTGGTAACATCTGAAGACTAGTAGGAAGAATAGGAGGTGATGAATAGAATGGAATATGCTAATACATTTCTAGTAAGTTTCTAACTTCTTCACGTCCATTTAGCAGAAGTCTGCTTCATTTCTTTCCTCAATATCCTCTCAGTTTCACAAGACCTTTTCCATAATAGAAATTAATCTATTCTTAGTTCACTGTCCTTCATTAAAGCATTTATTAGAGTTAGTTGTGTTTGAACTATCTCTCAACTAGACTATAAATCATCTTGGTCATGTCTAACACAGGGCCTTATACATAGGTGCCCAATAAACACTTGTGTAATTGCATAAATTAGTGCACAAAAGTATCTTAATGTGTTTTATGATTTTAAAACATTCAGAGTGTGACTGTCATCATAGGGAAAAAAATCAAGATAACATATACTAATACATAGTGAGATCATTCAAAAATAAGTGTTAAATATAACATAACATAATATTAGCACATTGTGTTTTTATTATTGCCATGGTTTTTTTTTTGAAGATTTTATTTATTTATTTGACAGAGATAGAGACAGCCAGTGAGAGAGGGAACACAAGCAGGGGGAGTGGGAGAGGAAGAAGCAGGCTCACAGAAGAGGAGCCTGATGTGGGGCTCGATCCCATAATGCTGGGATCACGCCCTGAGCCGAAGGCAGATGCTTAACCACTGTGCCACCCAGGCGCCCCTATTGCCATGGTTTTAACAACTCAATACTGCCTCTGGTTTCTATGGAATTACCTTGCTTTGAAAGTACTTATTTTTTTTAGCAAACTAATGCCTTTGTCCTTTGGCATTAGTTTTTACAATTCTGCATGTTACAATATTACTGTAGACTGGATGCTGGTATTCCCCCCCCCCAAATTCATATACAGAAATCTAATCTTCAACGTGATAGTATTTGAAGGTAGGGCCTTTGGGAGCTGATGAGGTCATGAGGGCAGAGCCCTTATGAATGGGATTAGTGTCCTTATAAAAGAGATCCAAAAGGTGCCCTTAGCCCTTCTGCCATGTGAAGACACAACCAGGAGACAGCAATCTATGAACCAGGAAGCAGTTCCTCACCAGATATCAAATCTGACAGCACCTTGATCTTGGACTTCCCAGACTCCAGAACCATGAGACATAAATGTTTGCTGTTTAAGCCACCCAGTATTTTCATTATAGCAGCCCAAATGGACTAAGACAAGTGAATAAAATACTTGCATCACCCATCCTAAATATTTAATATCTGGAATTTTAAGTTATATGAAACTTAACTTTGTATTTCCATGAATTTTATAGAGCTCTCCTATAAATGATTTCTTCTATGTATTATAAGCATTTTCATTACATATACAAAGCAAGGTAATACTTGAAATACTCATTCTACTTGATTGAATATTTTATTGTAAAAACACATTGAGTAGACTTCCTTGCTGTAAAGTTATCTTTCTACATCTGCAGTACATTTTAAGAAGAGATTCTCATGTTCAAATTATTAAATCCATCCTTAACCACAGATTGCAGATAAAATGCTTGTACAGATTTATCTCAGAGAAACAGAGCTGCACCCCTCAAATTTTTTTTAAATTACCAGATGAACCAGATGTTTAAATAAACATGTGTGTCTTGAGACATTGCCCAGAGTTCAAGATAACCTGGTCTGTGTAGAATTGTAGGAGTGTATGCTCTTCATCAACAAATGCCACTACATCTGGTTCTGCAAAGAACTTGTCTCTGGGGATACAGGAAAAGAATTTTTTTGAAATAAAATATTGAAGGAGAAAAGAAAAGGAAAAAGAAAAACAGCAGAGAAGTTTGCCTTTGCAATTTGAATCCCTAGTCATTCTGAGCAAACTATCCTTAGTCATAGAACAAACCAAGACGTTTATCATCATACAGCAAGTACGAAGTTAGTGTAGACTGTGGGTTAGTGTAGACTATTTAGAGCCCTCGGCGAGTAACAATAGCTAAATGCAGCTAAGAGACTAGCAGCTGAGTCTTTCTACTGAAGCCAGTCAGTATCATTCAGGACAGCCTTTAAGGAGGATTTGAGCTTGGAAACTATAAGGACCGGGCAATCCTCAGGTATAGTTGCTGGTCACAATTTTGACTTCTTTGAATTACTCAGGCATTTTAGGTCTCTTTAGAAGGCTCTTGATGGGGGCTGAATCAAAATTCTCACACTGCATCCTTCAGCCCACCCTCCTCTAAGCTTCACTGTGAAGAATCTGTTTTAAAACTTAAAGCCTGAAAATTTTGCCTCTCCTGAGGCATGGTTATACTCTGTCCGTCTGATCATGGAAATTAACAAACTGACCAAGTTCCCTTTTCCATCAGAGCCAAATCTAAGGCTGAATAATAGTAATTATTTAGAGTCTAATCACCTGCAAATATTTTCCTACCCTGCACATGACTTTCTACTTCTGCTTATGTTCCTTTTCATTTTTCTTTTCTTTCCTTTTTTTAAAAAGATTTTATTTATTTATTTGACAGAGAGAGAGACAGCCAGAAAGAGAGGGAACACAAGCAGGGGGAGTGGGAGAGGGAGAAGCAGGCTCCCAGCGGAGGAGCCTGATGCGGGGCTCAATTCCAGAACACCGGGATCACGCCCTGAGCCAAAGGCAGACGCTTAACGACTGAGCCACCCAGGCGCCCCTTCATTTTTATTTTCTATGGCTATTTTTCATTATTATAAATATGTGTTACCACTATAAGATGATTCATGAAGATCCTTTATGGGTCGAGGTGGCAAATAAGTAAGAAACTAAATGAGTACTTATGATTGATCTCTTTATCCAGCGGTTAACCTTGATCCTCTGATGTCACTATCCTCTGTCCCTTCCCAAGCCAACCTCACCTCAGTAAATGGCTCCATTGTTTACCCAGATCTCATGCCAAAAACCTAGGAATCATCTCTATTTCTTCTTTTCATCATTCTTCATGTACAATTCATCAATAAATTCTATTGGCTCTTCATCAAATGATATTCTGCTTGATTTTTTTGAATTCTCCCCTCCATCTCTATCACCTCTACCCTGGAATACATTTTTACCATCTCTATTCTGGATTACTACAAGAGCTTACTAACTCTCCATTATTCTACTCTTACTCTATTCTAAGTACTTAAAAAAAAAAACACTTTATATTTTTAGAGTAGTTTTAGGTTCAAAGCTAAGTTGAGAGGAAGATACCGAGGTAACCCTTATACCTCCTACCCTCACGTATGCATAGCCTCCACTATTGTGAACATCCCCCACCAGAGGGGTACATTTATTACCATTGATGAATCTACACTAACACACATTGTGATCACCTAAAGCCCATGGGTTTGTTGTTGTTGTTGTTTAAAGATTTTATTTATTTATTTGAGAGAGGGAGACAGAGATAGCGACAGAGACAGTGAGAAGAGAGCATGAACAGGGAAGAGAGGAAGAACAGCCTCCCGCTGATTTGGGAGCCTGATATGGGGCTCGATCCCAGGACCCTGGGATCATGACCTGAGCCAAAGGCAGATGCATAACCGACTGAGCCACCCTGGTGCCCCAAGCCCACGGTTTACATGAGGGTTTCCTTTTGGTGTTGTAAATTTTATGGGTTAGGACAAATATATAATAACATATATATCCAGAGAATTTTGATTTCTCTAAAAAATCTTTGTACTCCACCTATTCATCCCTCCCTCCACCCACAACTTCTGGCAACCAAAGATCTTTTTCTCCATAATTTTGCTTATTCCAGAATGTCATATAACTGGAATCATACAGTATTGCAACCTTTTCAGACTGTTTTCTTTCACTTAGTAATATGCATTTAAGACACTCCTATGTTATATCATAGCTTGATAGCTCATTTCTTTTTAGTGCTGAATAATATTCCATTGACAGGATGTACCACAGTTTATCCATTCATCTACTGAAGGACATTTTGTGTGCTTCCAAGTTTGGGCAATTGTGAATAAATCTGGCCATAAATAACTGTGTGTAGGTTTTTGTGTGAACATAAGTTTTCAGCTCCTTTGGGTAAATACCAAGGGATTTGATGGCTGGATGATATGGTAAGCATAGGCTTAGTTCTATAAAAATTGCCAAACTATCTTCCAAAATGGAATATCATTCTGCATCCTAACTAGCAATGAGTGATAGTTCCTGTTGCTACACAATTATCTTTTAATACAAATGATCTTTAAAAATACAAAGCAAGTCTTTATCTTTGCTGTTTAACATCGTTCTGTGGGATTCCATTGCAGTTTATATAAATTCAAAACCTCTTTCTCTGGCCCACAAGATGCTACATACTTTAGCCACTGCCTACGTCTGTCCCTCCAGTCACCATGACCCAACCATGTGGGAAATCCTCCTTCGTCAGACATGTCAAGCTTATTCTTATTTTTCCATTCACTGTTGCCTCTAGCCAGAGCACTCTGCCCCAGGTTGTCTTACAGCTGCCTCCTTTTTTCATGTCTCACAAACCTATCTCAAGTGCCATCTTCTCAGAGACGCTTCTCCTCACCCATCCCCCACCCCCACACCACCACCATCATACATTGCCAATTCCCATCACGTGCCAGCTCTTTCCTCAGTTTTATTTTCTTCACTGCACTTACCTTCATCTCTGTGTTAATATATTTATTTACTTTTTGCCTTCTGATATGTTTCTTGAAAATAACAGCACTGTCTTTCATGAAAACTGCTTCATCTCCATATCCAAAAACACACGTACTAGGTACTCAATAAATATTCACTGAATTAATGAATATTTAGTGATTCTTACGTGTAAAGCTTAACTACTGGAATTGAACCACTGAGAAATAATAAAGGATAGTAAAACACACTGCCTACTAAGAGCTAAAATCCATTTAGATGAACAAAGTCAATACATACAAAAAATTAAATAAAAATACAAGGACAATCTAGGGAGGGCAAACACTTTGCCACTGTAAATGAGCATGGCAAGTTCAATGAACAGGTGAGAAAAGCAGCCTGTCTAAAACTTGAGGTGGAGCAGAATTTGTTGCTCCCTGAATGCCAGGCTGAAAAGTGTGGCATTTAATCTTTAGGCTGTCGAAGTGGTGGACAGACTAGACATGTTAAAAACCTGGCTCTATCTTTCATTTTCTGGGTTATTTTCTGTTTCTTACTTTCCTTATTTATAAAACAGTAATGATGAAAATGCTTAACTCATTCACTTGATGTTTTGAGAGTGTCAATTAGGCATTAATCTGGAAATAGTTTCATTTTTGACTTAAAAAAATCAGGGATCTTAATCTCTTTGAGTTTCCATTCTAATAGGATATCATAATAATAAACGTATTACATGTGTTTATCCAGTGAGATACACATGGAAGTGCTTAGCAGAGTATCTGGCACCAAATAACCATTCAAAATTTTAGCTATTATAATTGTATCTATAATTGTATCAAAAAACACTGTAAGCTTCGAAGCAGAAAAAAAAATGTTGAAAGCAGTGTTTTAGAAAGAATAATCTGTTGGAAAGAAGTAGAAATGATTAGAAAGGATTGAGATTGAAGGCAGGGAAACCAGTTATGACTTTTGGAATTTGTATGACCTCCTATCATTCTGCCAAAAATAAGTATAATTCCAAAACCATAACCTCAATTTTAGTGGGATTCTGGTAACCTTCTTTAGGTTAGTTCAGCTGTCTTGCTGTTACCAGTAATGGATTCTGGCAATGAACTGCATCTTGGTAGCATACTCAGGAGCAAGAATAGATAATAAATATAGAAAAGACTACGCAGTATCTCAGCAAACTCTCAATTTTTACTTACTTACTAATCACAGGTGTCTAATATACTAAGTACTGTGCTGGGTATTGTCCCCCAAATTAAATAATTTCTGGTATCTGAGAGTTCAAATGTTAATGGAGAAGAAAAATATAAAAGCATATTCTTGGAAAGTGGTAGGGAATTTAATATGGTAGTCCCGAGGAGGAGCAAATGGCTGTTGGAGAAGACTTTATGGAGGGGATAATGGGATATTCAAGAATTAACAGAAGCTTGCCAGTCATAAATGGAAGAAGAAATAATGGCATTCTTCATTGACAATAATGGTAATCGCTAACATTCAATGGGGCTTACTATGTGTCAGTTACTATTCTAAGTGTTTTACAAGGATTAACTGCTAATCCTAATAATAAACCACGAAATGGCTACTGCAGTTATTCCTCTTTTGTAGATGAGGAAACTAAAGCCCAGAGTTAATAAGTAACTTGCTTTTGAACACAGAGCTACGAAGCAATAAGAGATGCATTTGAACCTAAGGAATCTAATTCTAGAAATTATCATGTCCTTCTCTTTCTCTATAGCATAGACTACATTCCACTAACCTCATATCTAATTAGTGTTCTTTACAAACAAAAGTTAAATGGGAGAAATAAACAATCCTCCTTTCAGTCACTATCTATCCAGCCATCCCTATGTGGACTGTTCCTCAAACACTGATTTCCCACATGTTGTGAGAGCAGTGGATATAATCTCCTTACCTCTCCCTTGGTCATGGGACAAACACATAAAAGGCTTTTGTGCCACAATCAATTAGATTTGGAAGACGATACACATCCCTGGGAATCACCTGCTACTCCATCTATCAATGTCACCAAAAGTATTGGAAGTATTTAGTACTGGAAGAATTTAGAAGATATCAACAGTTTTCCTTTTCAAATTGGTACAAAGCAAAAGTTAGAAACTCATAGTCGGTCACAGTAGGGGTGTCGCCTGATTATGAGTATGGTATGTCAGACATGAGAACAGGATTTAAGGCAAACTATGAATATCTTGCTTTTATTGGGGAAGTAAACCCTCTAACAATCAAGGGATAAAAACCAATCTTTCAGACTAGTGGAATATAATTTCTATGTTATTAAAAAGTGGTCCTTTTAATTTTTCTCCCAAGAGGGCACGCACGCGCGCGCGCGCGCGCGCACACACACACACACATACACAGAGAGAGAGAGAGAGAAAAGGTATGAGAAAAATTTTTTATAGTTAAATCCAAGTACAAGGACATTCTAATATTGCACGAAACACCTGTAACATAATGCAGACTTCACAGTTACTAATGCTTAGATCTATCCTAATATGGCTGTCTAATATCCAATTTGCTGATCTTAGACTAAAATAATCTAGTAAATATAAACTTCGAAAATTAACTGAACTTTGCCTATTTCTAGCAATTCCATTTCCATGCAAAATACACCATTTTGTAATACGCTACATGAATAGGCTACTTTATATTTTTAGGTATGTTTCCAGAGTAGCAGTAAAGCATAGTGGTTATGAGAACAGATTTTTTGAGAGATAGTGACTGCATTTGAATCTTAGCTCCTCCACTAGCTGATCATGCGGCTTTCAATTAGTCATTTGGCCATCCTGTGCTTCAGTTTTCCCTTCTATAAACTGGTGAAAGGATTAGCCTGTACCATACAGAGCTGTTGTGAAGGCATATAAGTTAGGTTAGTGAACACATGTAAAGCTTATAGAACACAGGCCAGCACACAGTGATTCTCATTAAGCGTCCACTATCACTTGCTAAAGTTATTTTCATACCGTTTATCATTTGATCTTTGAATTAGCCAGGACATTTTACGTAGAATAGATACAAGAAGTCCTAGTTTTTTTTTAATGCACTATATACTTGTGGATTACATTTTATGTTTGTGTGTATATGTGTTAAAACCCTGATTACACACATGCCTTCTGTCCTGATTGTGAATTTCATACTGATGTGCATACAGCAGGCTTTAATGAAGTATATTATGATAGCAATATGGATGAAAATGATGCTGATGAGTTCATGCATCAGTTTGCCGGACATTGGTAGAAACTTGCAAATAAGTAGATAAAAACATAATAATCAGAAATATAATATGATACAGGGCAATAATAGCAAACAAAAAATGCATGATAAATTCAGATAGAAAACACAGGTTCTGCCTGTACTATCATTTAACGGTTGGAGAAATGTATTCCTATGAGTCTAAATGGTTTGCCTATTATGACTGTCCCATTTCCAAAGAGTTAAAATAACTTGCTCAAACTGTCAATATTTATTTATATAAAGTACATATGTATCTCTTTTTTTGCATTACTTGAAATACAAGCCATACTACAGACACTGTTGGAGTCACTGGCACCCTCTGGTCCCCTTCCTGGGCCCACTGGCTAACCTCGAGAGCTCAGCTTCAGATGTACTCTCGCTTGGCATTGGACCCAGCATCCATTTCATCACCCAGCTTCAGAGCTAAACCTCCAAGGGATTCTATTCCACTGTTTGTTCTGACAAGGAAAATAACCCTATTTGTTATAGGCAAATTGAAAAGAATTAATAAAAACATAAACAAAATGTTGAGGAAGATATAATCTTATCAGAGAAGCCCAGATAAAAACTCAGGGTTAGTTAGTGAGAAAAAATGAGGAGTCAAATGTGCCTGATCCCTGCGTTGGACTTTGTGAAAGGCTGAGATAAGGAAGAGGAATGAGACTTGCTGTTATATTACTCTCAGATCTAGACCTAGAACTGGTGACTAAACCTTCAACATGGAAGAACTTACTGATAATCAGAAGGAGAAAGAGGCTCTTTGCATGGTTCTGAGGACCCTGCCCTGGAGCTCTATCAGCAGGGGCTAGACAACAACTTGTCAGAGATGCTCTAGAACCTATTCCAAAACTAGCTGGATGGGGTAGCTCCACTCCAGGACTTTGAAGTCTCAAAAGCAGGAATACAGTGCTCTATAAACCATGGAATATAAGTAAGGAAAACGGGAATAAACTGAAGCTCACAAAAATGATTTCTATGGGATCAAAGGGAAGCTCTCCAATATGTTTTTCACATATCTAAAATTGCAACCACTGTAAGCTTCCAAATGGGCATATATATGGTCAGAGTACTAAATATTTTATATACTATTGTGGTTCACACTCTGTCCCTCAAATAGCTGTGTTGAGGTTCTAGTTCCCAGTACCCATGATTGTGACTTTATTTGCAAATAAGGACTTTACAGACATATTCAAGTTAAGATGAGGTTATACTGGATTAGGGTGGGCTCTAAATCCAATGACTAGTGTCCTTATAAGGAGAGAAAAATTTGAGAAACACAGATGCAGAGGGAAGAGGGAAGAGAGCCATGTGAAGACAGAGGCAGAGACTGGTGTTATGTACCCACAAGACAAGGAATGCCAAGGACTGCTGGTAACCATCAGAAGCTAGAAGAGGCAAGGAAAGATTTTCTCCTAGAAGCAGCATGGCCCTGTCAGCACCTTGATTTTGGACGTCTAGACTCCAGAACTGTGAAAGAACACATCCCTGCTGTTTCACGCCACCTAGTTTGTGTTAATTTGCTATGGCAGCCCTAAGAAACTAATACACTGGCTTTAATTTATTCTTTACGGCAATACTATGAAAGGTATTGTGATCTGCAATAACGGATAAGGAAACTAAGATTGGAGAAGTTAGAAAACTTGGCCAGGGTCATACTCTAGAAAGCAGTAGGAACAGAACTCCGCCCAGATCCATACTTCTCTCACTCCTATTCCCTGCTCCATGCTACTAACACCGACAACATGCACTCACCCAGAGAATATCACACACTTTAGTGTTGAGGGCATGAGTGCTATCTGGCTTATGCAACAGAGCCCCAGTTTCTACTTCACTATTCTCACCCATCCCAGAGGAGTCCTGTTTTTAGCCATCCTCTGTAGTGAGCTAGAAGTTCTTTCCGTACCTGATTTGAGAGGGAGAGGTAAGGTCCAGGAATAAAAACAAAGTGCAGATCCACTGTGGGCTTCCCTTCACATCAGTTATATGCCTATAGTAGCTTCCTGGGCAGCCATACTTTTCCTCTCATCTCACATTTAATCAGATAAGAGACATTTTATTTGCTGAATTCTGATTTATTGGAAAGAAAATATAATCAAAATTCCCATAATGAAAACTTTCAATAAGGAGATACTAAGTAGTAGCTTGTACAAATAAATATTCATAGCTGTTAGCTTAAACATTCAGGGAACAACGCTGAGAGAACAATTTGAAGCCATTGCTGGTTTCCATTTGAGTCAAAGAGCTGATCTAAAAGTGACATAAGTCTTTGTTACATCTTTAAACAGATTTTTTAAACTACACGGGGAGAAAGCAACAAATAAAAATAGAATTATGCATTAGCTTCTGAGGAACTTTGATGGAGGCTGACACGCCACCTCTCACACGTGGCTATCATCTGGGTGCTCATAGGCTCCTTTGCCAAGAGAAGGAGCTTTTGGCATGAGAAATTTGTTGGCTGGTGGTAAGCACCTGCCAGGCAAGCCTCCAAGTGGTTACCTGCCTCACTCCAGAGGAACTTTTAAACTATTTATGCATACATGCTAATAAAAACTAAAAAGTGCAATGTACCCAGGTACTTTTAAAAGTCATGGAAATACTGTGTCATTGTACTCAGGGAATTGTTGAATTTTACTTCTGAGAAAACCATACTTCCCAGCAGTCATGGTGAAAGAATTTATGTATACAGATATATGAAAATCAGATTTGTCCCTAACAGTAAATTACTAATATGGTCTCAAATCTCTAGAATACAGTTGTGAAGAAAGATATATGTAGAAAAAGTCACTCAGCCCCCTACAGGAACCACCTCAACCCCTAGGAAAAAGCGGGATGGTTTGCTTCAAAAGTGATGTCCCTAAGCTGGAGGTGACTTATCTTGGGATTCAATGTTCCCATCATTTATTGGGTAGATAATTGGTGTCTTGAAGCAACTGGAGTTATAATGGTGATCAAACAGCAATGGTGTAGTGAGTGGGAAAACCACGGGCTTTGGAATCAATTTCAAACCCCAACCCTGATGTTCACAAGCTGCGCTGTCCTGGCAACTCAGCCTTAGTGTCTGTTCCCCCATCAGCGCACTCAATCATCACACTAACCTCACGGGCTGTGCCAAGCATTATTCCCAGATAACACCACGCATGTAAAGCACCTAGCCAGACCTTGCATGCCTCAAGTCTCAACAAATATGTGTTTCTTCTTTTCCCTCACCAGTTCTCAATCTCTCCTTGACAGTCACCTCGGTTTTACACACATCTTCCTCTACTCCCAATGCCTCCACATATCAGACACACACAGCTTAAGCAGCTTGTGTTCTCTCTCCTGGTTCCTGAGGCAGAAGGCTACAGGACACATCTCATTCCTCTGGCCAGAGCATAAAGAGGGGGCTCCTGAGAAAAAGCTGCTTATAAGACGGTTGACATTTGTAGGCCATGTTTAAGATTTTATACTTTCTCCTAAGAGTGATAGGAGACATGAAGGACTTTAAATGGACTTTCAGTTTGAAGGAGCATTCTACCACTGGAGACTGAACTACAGAGACAGGAGGGGATGCTTGGATACTTCTGCAATTGTTCAGTCCAGAGACAGTGAGGTCCTGATTGGGGGAAGAGGCAAGTGTCAATGGAGAGAAAAAGAATTAGACAGCTTTAAGGGAAAACTGCAGGTAAAATGTTGGACGGGAGACTGATTAGAAATGAGGCAAAGGGAAGGGAAAAAAAACAGTGGCACATACACAATTGAACAAGAGCTTACAATAATATGTGGCACATAATGGAAATTAAATAAATGTTAGCCTTTATTATTCTTGTTATTATACTTACTATAACAATATGTTAAAATACACTCAAATCACACAGAAGTTTGTTTTGTTAGTAGAAAATTATGAAAGGATTTTTATAGTTTTGCTTCTGAAATTATTTGGCTAGACATCTCAGTAAATTTATAATTGGTTATATTTTATAATAAACATCTTGCATATTCAGGAATTCTTACAAAAAGGGAAATCTAAACTACAGATTGCTTCCAAATGTCATGAAAATTTTATGAATAGTAATTTAACAATTAATGAACTTGATTTAATATTATATTCTGCACACATTTAATTAAACATTGATCAATGTTAGTTTTATGGTTTTCTTTTGCAGATTTTGGAGCACATCATTTGTTTCCAGGACTCGAATATTTTCAAAGGGACTTAAAATAGCTCTCGGGTCCTAAGTCATGTGCCTTTTGTGACTAATTAACAGAATAGCCTGAAATGGTGGACAACTGAGAGAGAATAAAGTGAAGACAGAATCATAATACATGGGATTCTGCTAAAGGGAACAATTTGGAGAAAATGACATCACATGATCTAATTTTCTTCAATTTTTATTAATTGGCTCCCAGGCTATCTTGTCCTTACCTGAGGAGCTTACCAAATGTCAGTATAGTCTAACAAACACCATTTACCCTTTTCATCTTATTTACGTGTAAATAAGGGCTTATCACATATGCATTTTGTCAGACTGCTTAGGAATCAAAATCTCTGCATATAATGATTATCCTGTGAAAGTATTAAGCTTTGAAAAAGATATTAAACTCCATAGGATAGCATTTTTGGCCATGAAAAACAAAGAATCATATAATAGGAAAAAGAGAAATGACTTGCCCAAGATCATGTAGCAGCTACTGACCGGAGAGCACTGAGGGAGGCACTTCCAGAAAGAGTCTGACTAGTTCTTACAGGTGCTGGTGGCTTCAAGAGCAGACGCATGCCAGTCAGGGACCTATAACCTAGAATCTCGTCATAGCTCAAGGCCCTCAAAGTGTTCACACTCTTGTTCCATGTGTAAAGGTAAAGCCTTTAGAACTCACTCTGAGAACAAATGAGGGAGATGAAAATGATTGTAACAATCTGTCAGGAAATTGGTTATTCACCATGAATTGTATTCAAGGATCTCAAATGAGTTTAAAAATTTGCCTGAAATGTAAACCAGTAGAAAAAATACTCGGCCTTTTCCATCTTTTCCCATGGTAATCATTACAACTAATGGGATTTTCTCAAGGGATGCCCTTGATCATTCATCAGAAATGGCAAACTGATCTTTGATTTATATAAAGCATAACTATTATTCTGGGAAGGTCCTACCTGGTATTGCTAGTGAAAGATATCATGAAAAAAGTGGCCTCAGTATTGATTTTCCATAGGATACTGGTCCTACTACAGTGTTGGAAAATGAAATACTTTCAATAACGTTGTAATCAAAGAGTTCTACCTATCAGAATAATTATTCCTTTTCCTTGCAGCTATCACTCATTCACAGCTTACTATGTGTCATGCACAAACAAGATCATTTACTCTTCTCAACAATCCCAATAATTACATATTGTTGTACCACTCTTATAGATAAAGAAACTGAGTCTCAGAGAACTTAAACAATGTATCCAAAGTTACACAACCTGTAGGCTTCAAATCCTTGTCTATATGATAGCATGGTCTTGCTTTTAAGACTATTCAGTTTAGCATTTGGATTACAGGGTATCAGCCAGTTGTTAGGCATCCCTGAAACCATCCCTGTAGTTGCATACAAGAACCTGAACATCAACCTAGAGTTCTGACAAGAGATAGAGATCTGCAAGCCACTGGTGTGTCAGCAGTAATCAAAGGAAGGGATATATTTTTTAAGTCTCATTCCAGAAATATTGAGAGAGTATCTACTCAGACCAGGCACCATTCTAGATGCTTGGGATACATCAGTGAACAAAACAGACAAAATGATCTCTGCCTTCTTGGAGCTTATCTTCCTAGAAGGAGTGGAGGAAACACAGATAAAAACATAATAAATAAGTAAATTATATCATATGCTAGGAGGTGAATAGTGATACTATGTAAGGTGAGACTATGAAGGAAGAAGCAGCAAAAATGGTTGGCCTTACTAAGACTCCTGTGAAAATTTCTAATGATTCCCTTAGTGGACACATCAGAAATTACAAGTGAGTTTTCTGTCTGCTTTAACGCTGAGGTCATCAGGGTGTAGGAGGGACAAGGATAGTTTTGCAAACCACTGACTGGATAGTCCTTTGGAAGCACTCTCCTAAGTACACTTCAATACTCCATCACCCTGACCCTGTGGGGGTTAGGAAACCCTACAGCCCAAGAAAATACAATTCCAAGTACAACTCTGGCTATAATCAGCCCATCCCCCCTACTTGTAAAGAAAAAACCCAAAACAAGACATCTGGGTTGGCTGGTCTCATCGCCATCTCTCCCCCAACAGTTTCTCCTTGCTCTGAAATCAAGCAGTAAGAAGTAGCAAGCCCACAACTTCTCATAGTCCGGAGTCATTATATTTCCTCACTCCTGGTTTTTCCCACCCAGTCAGCAGCAATGCAAGGCAGTCAGGATAAGCCTTTCCTATGTATGAAATACAGAGCGATAATGAATTGTGATTTCAGGGGAAGGAAATGGTTTCCTGCCCAAATGCACGAAACAATGCATTTGGCAAGGAACAACATCTACAAGTTATAAAGTACTCAACCATAAAATGAAAGAACGAATTAAAGCAAAGGTTCATATCATGTATGACAAATTACATCTTTAATTAACGTATTTTAACTGACTTAAATTAAATTTTATGTGCCCAGACAGAGCCTCAAAAATATGTCCACAGTACAAGAATTTAAAAGGCTGCATCTTGAAATTCTTTTTAATGTGAATCTTCATGGTAGAATGAATACCTTTTGCTTTTGTTGTTTCGTTGCTTTTTTTATCCTAGTAAAAAACACATTAACATACGATTTACCATTTAACCATTTTTGAGTGCACGTTCATGTTAACTATATGCACATGTTGTGCAACAGATCTCTAAAGCTTCTTCATCCTGCAAACCTGAAACACTGTGCCCACTGAACAACTACTCCCCCTCTCATCCCTCACCTCCAACCTTTGGCACCACCGATTTACTTTCTAGCACTAAGAGTGTGACTGCTTTAGATACCTCATATAAGTGGAATTATGTACTTTTTGTTTTTTGTGACTGTCTTGTTTCACTTAGCAGCATGTCCTAAAGGCTCATCCACATTGTAGCATTTGATGGGATTTCCTTCTTTTATAAGATTGAGTAATATCCTGTATTTTTATACAAAATTTTCTTACCCTGTAATATAGGTTAAATATTTAAATTTTCCACAGAATATTTTATTTCTCAGGAAACATCTAATTGTCCAGCAAGGTATTCTTCAGCGATATCCCACATCACTTCCTAAGCCAAAAATCGTACTCTGTGCTATTTTAAGTTTTAAAATATAAGCATTTCAAAAGATATTTTGACATTTCCCTTCCCAGATGCCCCAAGGGTGAAAGACGTAGGCCATGTAGAATGTGGGGAGTGTCACTGAGCATCTCTTACTTGCTAAGCTTCAATTAAGATGGCACATTAACTTACCAGTGTTTGAATAAATTGTATTTCCATGGAGAAACACATGAGACAAAGTATTATAAATATCAACTTTGGTAAACAAAAAAGAAAAAACTAAGATAAAACAGTCTTTTCCCCTCACAGTCAAGATTTACTGAAACCCAATTTTATCAATAACTAGTTCTTTAAAATCAACCAGAAATGTTGACTTTACATAAACGTAAGAAATTCCTGTGTTGTTATCAAATAATGTAAGCTTATCAAAATCATTATTATTTCAAATATTTTTTAAGAGACAGGAATACATTACTAATAATTGCATACATGCATAAAGAATTCATAGAAGCAGGCATAATAATCCTGGGAGAATTAGACATGTGGTCATGAGGTACTGCTTACAGACTCACCATTTTGATTTAGAATTGCTGTATTTTTTCACTCTTCTAAACTACTTCCAATTATTTACATTTGTAGGACATTGAACACAAGTGTCAACCTGCTCCCTCATCAACTTTCTGTCAGAGCAGCTAAAAAGTACAAACTAGGCAGAGAGAAGAAGTTATATTGCTTGATCCTCGTGTTTCTTTTCCATACTCCAGCTCTTCCCAGACAGATTTTGGATTTTCACTCCTGGGTGACTTTTTCGACTTCTCCCTTTATCTGCAGTATTCTTCTTTGCCCTGTTTTTACCAAACCCTTATTCATCACTCAGAATTCAATTCAAAAGCTACCTCTTCAGGGAGCTTGACTCAACAACCTCAGACAAAATTAGCCTCTATTTCAGCTCTGTCCCTTTCTATTATAATTATTGAGTTGAAAATCTATCATTCCATCACACTGTATAGTTCTTAAAAACAGGCACTATGCCTGCCTTACTTTTTTAGTTCCAGCAGGTATTACAGTATCTAGCAGATGTAGGTCAAATGGTCTCACACATATATACAGATTCTGCTCATTCTTAACATCCCGTATACAGTCTCTAGTAATAGCTTATTTTACCATCTGCAAAATGGAGTAACATTTACAGTAAAAATAAATAAACAAATATTTACAGTAAAATCTTTTGAAAGCTATACAAATAATTTGAAAATATTTATTAAGTTATGTTAACTGATGGGGGAATGCTATAGGGGAAAATCTGGATCTTTAAAATATACATAGATGATGACAATAATTATCTGACATTTGATAAATACCCCTTGGGCTCTAAGGACTCACAGAAGAGCTCTCTCTTGTATATTTTAGAACTTTCCCTAGCTCTTTGAGCTGTAGCCAAGTAATATTGCTTACTATTAAAACGTGGTGATGATAGTAAATGATAAGGCTTATGGCATTTATTCCATTCAATAAGTGATCCACATGATACTTAAAGACAGGAAAAGGTAATACTAATATAAGGAAGGGTACTATGTAGCAAAACTGTTTCAAATTCCAAAGGAGTTCCCATTTTAACAGTTATTGCTTAATGTGGTTAAAAGAAATAGTTCAAAATAAATAGTGCCAACCAATGAGAGCTTCCCAAGTTCACAAAGCATCAACTTCTTGCGGATGCCTCAGTTTCTCTCTTTTGATCTGAGTTAAACTCCTACACCAGTTAGTCTTTCCCACTTCAAGTATCTTACACAAATCAGCCAGAAAAACCAAAAATAAAAACATAAAAACCACCACCACCGTGACCATGACACCCCCCACCCCACCCCCAGAAATATTAACACATTACCAAAACCATGCTTTGAAAATAAAAAGAACTCAACCTGGAGCTGGAAAAGGGCCAAGAGAGAATGTTCTTAATACCTCTCTCTTCCCTGAAATTGCAGAGAGCACTTTGACTCACTAGCTAATTCGATACAGAAAAGCTAAGAATTAGTCCAATCATCTCTTTAACTTGCAGACCAGGAGCTTGATTTCCAGCAATGGTTTGATTTTAACAAAATACCACTGCAACTAAATAATGGGGAATTTTCATGGAATTCATGAAATGACATTACATCTCCTCTTCCCCTTTGCTCTCCCCTCCCATTCCTTTCTTCTTTCTTTCCTTTCCCCATGTTTGAAAGAAATCTAACCACCCTTAAGCTTGCTTGCTTCAACAAGACCATTTCTATTTTTTCCTTCATGGACCTAAGTTGAAAAAAAACAATGCATTACCAGCGGGGGCTCCCCCATGATTTGCCCACACCACCTCACCACCACAGTGTGGGGATACCAGTGGTGAAGTCGCACCAGGGACTGCCAACACCCCTGAAATATCAATACAGTAAACGAGCAGGCATCAAAGGGATTCCTAAATCACACCGAGGACAGTTTTATTACCCATAAAGTAGAAAACCCACACAGAAGAGAAGCTGTCCTGGCTTTACTGTTTATTGGCCAGGTGGAACTGATTAAGAATGTGAGAATCTGTGGTATCAATAATCATGGGCTTCTTGTGTTCAACTTAAGAAAGGGTTTCACATAACCCAGCAATAGCACAGGGCATTAGGCATTAGTGCTCAAGACATGCAAACTTGGAGCTATTTATACTCAGGACTGGGCTAGACAGGCTGGCTCAGAGAAAATATTAAGAGAAAAGTGTGGAAGACAGAGAAGTGACTCTCAGAAACCACAATTAACGCACAACAGATTACAATTCCCTTGCAAACGAATGTAAAGATTACCTCAGATGAATTCGGCAAAGGCTACGTTAAAATGATGGGTAGCTCTTAAGGAGGCCTGGCTTCATCTGAAGTCCTCTTTACAAAGGAGGCCAAAAACTGCATTCCCTGCGGAGCTACTTTCTTGTCCAGAGGCTGCTTTACCAGATGTGGACTGGTAAAGAGCCTCTGGTTGAAGTGAGAGCACAGAGGAGAGGCAGTTTCTCTCTCCTTTCCTGGAAGGAAACAGCCCTGTTTTATGAAGATAATCCAGAAAGACAAAACAAATACAATAGATGGTCAATATCATGGTGCTCTTTACTTTGCAAAAGGTTCTACTGCAGCATTCATTTGAATGTGTTCCTAGTATAAATGGTTTTATATTTGAAAATGATATGCACTTATGTTACCAAAGACATCCACTGCATAATCTGAAAACACTGTGTGAAGATTATGCCAAAAATGTATGTATGTTTACTATACAAAAGAAAGTATGACTAATGAAAACCAAAAATCACAATAAATTTCCCAGACAACTTGATAGTTTTAAGTAAATTTAGATATGAAGAAAATAGGGCACATTTACAGATTTAGGTAGAAATTTGCTTTTAATAAAATAATTCATTCTGTATCTATTCATTCTAAACCTTACTAAGGCTCCAATATCAAAACTCTAGGAATTTCAAATGGTATTCCACTAAGGACTTTACAACTTATTTCATTAATTATAAATGATTATCAAGGAGAATAAAATCTACCCTAAATATGCAAAATATAATTTAGTTTAAAATAAAAATAGCTCTCTTACTGAAAGAATTAGAGCTAAAACTCTAAAGAAGGGAAATATGAGCATATAATAGGTGCAGAAAAAAGCACACACATTCATAAATCATATACCAGTTATCAATAAAATAAATGAGGAAACACAGCAAGTAAAATTAGAGCTTATAATTTGATTACTATGCTATGTATTGTGCCACACACAAAAAAAAAAGCTGAATCTAACTGTATCAGTATGCATGAGAAACCATTCTCTCACAGTGCATGTGTGATTACTTATAGTGTAAGCCTGTGTGACTCTGAGTATCAAAGATCATCAAGAACTATAAAGCAAAGCAAGAACTTCTCAAACACTTAAGTATACTCTCAATGGTGAGTCCTAAGTCTGACTACATTTAGAATTGAATTTCAGGATATCTAAATTCCGTTCCATTTTAAGCAACTCATTTCCTCCGATGATCACTTTCAACGTTAAGGATTAGGACATTCCTGGAATGAACTGGCCTTCTGCTCCCTTCATATTATTTTTCCATTGTGCACATATAGAGGATTAGGCATGAAGTCATGCAACAGCTGTCTAGTCATGCATGTGCTATAATCTAGAGGAAATGCATTGCCCACCTGCAATGCAGCAGTTAATCTGCAGCTGACAAATGGTGTCTAACCAAGTTCAATGACAATATAACGAAGAGCTTAACAGGTATGCATACATTTTAAAATGGGGTGGCAATGGAATAACTAGTGAGACTATTTATTAATGTCTAGATTTCTACTTCAACAGACAAGTTGTTTGGGTTCTTATTTTAAATAACTTTCAAGATTTTCTGAGATATATTGCAATTTGTCAATACCTTTAAAATCCTAAAGCTTCAATTAGAAAGTTGAATTCAGAGAGGAAATTTTCTACAACTGGCAAGGGGGTTGTAAACCTGCCCAGAANCCCCCCCGGGGGGGGGGGGGGGGGGGGGGGGGGGTCGTGAGCTGAAGCAGCAAAACGAGAGGCAAAGTCTCCTACGGAAAAACAGTTATGTTTGTTGAGTCAAGGTCTAAGCTGATCACAAGTCAAAACACGGACAAGTCAGGAGAGGCACACTGCCAGCAGGGAGAACACTCAGGACTCCTGATACCTGATCACTGTGGATCCAGTGATTAGGGCCTTCTCCATCTTACCTGCCTAGCAATGAGCCAATGACTCTCCACAGACCTGAATTTAGCAAGACCTGACAACCATCCTGCTTCCTATCCCCTCACATGCAGTCAGTCCTGGAATGTATTCCCGTAGTGCCTTGATGTGTTTGTACCTACTTGGAAGAATCTGAGCTTCTGGAAGACTGCCACCAAAGAGCTAGGAAAAATTCCACCTTCATCTGGCATGACCCCATCCCCAAGCCCTATTTATTCTCCACAGGATGATCTATCTTACCAAGGGCAAATTTGATCAAGTTCTTTTGCTTTTTAGCAGCTTTCAAAGCTAATATTTTAAAACTTAAAGTTTTTCAGGGCACCTGGGTGGTTCAGTTGGTTGGGCATCTGACTCTTGGTTTTGGTTCAGGTCATGCTCTCAGGGTTCTGAGATTGAGCCCTGCATCAAACTCCACGCTCAGCGGGGAGTCTGCTTAAGATTCTCTCTCTCTCTCTCTCTCTCTCTCTCTCTCTGCCTGTGCCCTTCCCCCCACTCTTCCTCTCTCTCTCTAGCTCTCGAAGTAAATAAATAAATCTTTTAAAAAAAAAAACAAAATTTTTCTCAGCTAAGCTTTCCATCCCTCCCTGGTAGATGGACTAAGGTGCCCTGCATACAATCCTATGAATACTGGTTACAATTCATTATTATTATTGTTAATATTGTTATTAATATTATCATAATTATTTCCCATCTTTCTCTGTTAAACTATCAGCTTTATAAAGATGCTACTTGTTCAGAGGCATCTGGATGGCTTAGTCAGTTGAGTGTCAAACTCATGATTTCAGCTCAGGTCATGATCTCAGGGGTCCCCCTCAGCAGACTCCACATCAGGCTCCATGCTCAGCTGGAGTCTGCTTGAGATTCTCTCCCTCTGCCCCTCCCCCTACTTGTTCTCTCTCTCAAATAAATAAATAAATATATATATATTTTTAAAAATGATACTGCTTATTCAATGCTACTTCCCTAATATAGTATCTAGCATATAGTAGGAACTAAAAAATAGTCGTTGCATGAATGAAACGTGCAGCACTTGGCAACTACTGATCATCTGTGTGTTACAAAAGTTGTATTTTGAAAGAGGAATATTTGCTCTAGAACATTCAAGAACAATACTTTAAAGTCTATTTTCTTTCAAATTTATATACAATATAGATAATGAGTTATATTACATTTAAGTACATACATACGTTGTACTTAGAAAGATTCAAGACTGCTGGGGCTTTTGCCATTTGTAGATACATAAGAAACCAAAGCCTTCCCTTTCTTGCCTCCGTGGCCTCATGAACTTGGCATAGTAACACAACCTTGATGTCGTGTTAATTAGGCAAATGAAGCTCCAAGGATTGCCACAAATTACCCCTGGTGAGTGAACGTTCACATCAGTGAGGTCTTTATACCAACAAGAAATAAGGAGCACTAGAAGAACAGCATAAAAATATCCTTGTTTAGATCATTCTTCAAAAGATTGCAAGGTTCAAAACACCAACTTAGACATAAATGCCAATTACTGGCGTTTGTTAGCTTTGCATTTCTGCTTTCCCCTTTCTTATTACAATTTCGAAAAAAATCTGTTTATATTCTTTAGGTCTCTCCCTACACCACCCCCCTTTTTGTAGTACAAATCCATTTCCACGTGGTACATGTAGCCAGGACAGGAAGACCTTCGGCTTCCCCCAGCTTTCTGTGTTCTCCTGATTGTTACAAACTACTCCAGTGAACTAGATTCCCTTGACCTTTAACTTCTCTCTTCCTGGTCTCCAAAATAGAATCACTTACAGATGAAGCAAGGCTGAAAAATTGCAAACATTTGGGTGCTTACATGGCTGAGGCTTCCCCCAGAGTAGTTCAGTGTATTGTGTTTTCCTGTCATCCATCTGATATCTAGCCCCTGATCTGGCCCAAAAATCAAAAGGAAGCCAAGGAACTTAAAGGTTGGTTTCTTTTGTTTTTAGAAAAGAAAAAGATGCTAATACATCAAAGTTTTATTTTTGAAAATTAATTCACAAGCACCTTAGATCTCAGGTCTCAATAAAACTTATTCTTATATTTAAAAAACCCTCAATAATTAAATGAAACAAACATTTAAAGGGTACCTAATTTGTGCAAATCACTACACTGAGTACCATCGGAAGAATGCCAAATAAATAATACATGCTATTTTGAAGACTGAACTCCAGTGGTAGAGACAAATGTACACATGAAAAAAATTCATATACTACACTGAACAAATTAATCTTTTATAGAGTACTGTGTATTATAAACACAAGTACATACATACATGTATATGGGCATTCGCACACATACGTGTCTGCTTTAGCGCATGAAGAAAATTTTCCATAATTATCATAAAGTCCCTGCAATACTCCATGTTATTATTAAACAAGAAGGTTAAGAATAATTTGCCCAAGGTCACACAACAAGTAAACTAGCATGTGTCAGGGATAGGCTTGGAAGTTCAGCCTCCCTAATACCAAAGTCCATACTCTCCACATGGCATCCAATCCTAAGTACTGTACATTATAACAGCCCAAAGTCAGATGAAATTGTAGGAGAAAAAAAAGACAAAACAGAAACAAGCTACTGTTAACATAAAGATGAGGAAGTAAATAATGTTTATGATAATTCAAAACACACACAAAAATCTATTCATTCCTAAGTTTTTAACATTTACCAAGCCAAAAAGAGAGCTAAAGAAACAAGAAGGGGACTATTCTCACCTCACACATTTCAATTCACACTAAACATAAACTGGCCCCTCAGAATTGTGGTATTAGTCACTCACTGGCCCATTATTAATAAATTATTTGAAATTTTACCATAATTAGTATCCCTGACGTAATATATAACTTGGACATAATATAAATTATAATGGATGCTTATGTGATATTATTTTGCATACTAAAATACTAATATTCCAATGAATATGTTATTCATCTCTCTCATAGGTGTACTGAGGACTCCAAAGTTAAACAGCATCCTTTTTGACATTTTAAATATTCCCACCAATAAGTAAGAGAGACCGTAACATTTCCTCCCACATAATCAGGTCTCTGCTAACACAGAAAAGTTAGGAATTGAAGCTCTTACCTGGAAAATTCAAGAGACTCTGGGGAAGAATACATCACAGAGACTAGGTTCAAGCCCTATTAACCATGTGTGCACATTGGTCAGACGCTCAAGGTCTTCAACGTTCACATGGATTCTCAATAGAGAAATCTCTGTGTGGCCATTTTCCTATTCACCATCAATTATTCCAAATGAACAACTATCTATACATACCTCTTTCCAAGTAATTACAACCACCTGATCAACTTAAGGATCGAACAAAAAGCCAGCACATTTAAGAAATCTGAAAATAATCTTCTAAGACCAGACTGTGGCTATTTGGATCCCCTAAGACTAAAGCTTTAAATATTGATTCTCCCAAGATCTAAGGGTAGAAATTTTATAAACAGCCTTCAGTGGCTCAGAACAGTAGGAGCTGCAGCGGATGTTCCCAAAGCACCCATTTGGCCAAAAAGAATGACAAGGCCAAGGGAGGGGAAAAAATAGGTTCTCCATTCCCAAAAACTCACTTTCAAAGCAAGGATTCCCTTCAGAGATATATCAGTAAACATAACAGCAAATTTGTGTTGTAACCCTAACCATGTGGCATTGTCTCACGTTCAAGTTTCCCCAAAATACCTAGTTTCATGTTCGCACTAATTTTCCTTAAATGAAAAGCCTCCTCAGAGGACGTAGAACAGGGCAGCCACCCAGTCTCACAAGAATATCCCGTAGTGGAGAAACTATACGAGGTTGTTTCCTGACAACTCTTGTAGCAAAGGTTAGAGGGCAGGATATATTCCAGAAGGACTTCTTCCGTCACTCTTTGGGGCTTCTACCAAGTTGACTTGCCAATATATGCATCTACTGATAACAAGGAGGACCTACAGCTTTGCTGAAAGGGACAATTGTGTCCCTTTGAACCGAGCAGTGAAAGTAAAAGTGCAAAGATAAACTTTTACGGATACATCATAGCCTAGTGCCAGAACCAGTGTTTCAGAAAAATGAGAGGATTTGTTTTGGTAGAGGCTGGACATTTACCTTCCCACTCCAAGGCACATCCCCTTAGACAGCCAAGTTACCAGTTTGGTGTAGATTCTTTCAAAGTTTTTTCTATACATTTGCATACAAATATGAAATCACCAAGTATACATGCATTTTAAACAAATATCATTTATTCTTATTTAAATGTCCTCTCAATGATACATCATAGATGCATTCACATGTTTACAGTACATTATAGTTTCTTTATATTTAGACACCCCCTTACGAATAAAACAAAATAAGTTTCTCAGTGAGTATCTTTGCAAATGCTTCCTTGTTCAAATCTCTCTGATGTCTACTGAGAAGTAAACTGGTGGCTCAAAGGTTATGTGCAATTAAATGTTAATAAATGGAGCCACATTGCTCTCTCAACTGTGTGTGAGTGCCTATTTCCCCACACCCTTCCCAAAATATGCTATTAGCAAATATTTAAAGACTACCCATCTGGCAGTTTAAGAGTAGCAGCTAATTTCTGTTTTATAAAATTTTCTTGATTATTAATGAAGTAAAACATATTTCTATATATTTATTATCTATCTATACTTCCTTTTCTATACATTGACTGCTTGTATACCTGTCCATTTTTCTATTGGGTGGTCTTTCTCTTAGTGAAATTTTGTATTATTTAAAATTTAAAATACAGACAACACAGCCCTTTGTTATATGTGTTACATGTAGTTATTCCATCTTTCATTTGTTTTTTTTAAACTTTATTTATGATTTATTTTTTAAATCAATTTTCAACTTATTTATGAAAGCTCGAGGCATTAAAGATACTATTCTATATTTTTTCTTGAAGTTTTCAATACATTTTGTTTTCATTCTTTAAGTGTGGAAAATAGAAACACAGTTTGTATTTTCAAAGTAGAGTATTCCCATAATACTTGAAGTGTCACATTTATCATGTATCAAATTTCAATATACATATCATCCACTTTGGAGATTCTATTGTATCTCTCTGATGCATTCGTCTAGCCCCACACTGTTTTAATTACTATTAACTCTTTTTATTCGGTATATAGTAGAGCAAGTGTTTCTTTTGTCTTCTTTTTAAAAAAATGTCAATTCTTGGGCATTTTTTCATAACAGATCTGGCTTGTCAATTTCCGTGAAAAAAGATTGTGAAATTGTAATATAAATAGTATTTATTTTAGAAATTACTTTAGGAAGAATTAACAATTGTTTCATGATTGACTCTATATCTATGATCATTATCATTATATGGCTCTGTATATTTAGAGCTACCTCTCCAAGCCTTTACAAAATCTAATTAATTGAATTTAATTCACTCACTTATTATAATTATCTGATACTACTGTTAATACTAGGCTATCTCCTACTACTGCTCCATTACTGTTCTTTTTCAAAAATTTTCAACCTGTTCTTGTCCACTTACTTTACTAAATAATATTTAGCATACTTTAGTTCTAAAATAAACTGTATTTTATCTTCTTCATTATGAAAAGCATACACATTTCAAACGGAAGTGAGAAAAGAGACACTGGGAGGAGCACATTCCAGTACTCCAGGAAAAGCTCGTGCAGAGACAGAAGAACAGTATGTGACATTGTTTGGTAACTAACTGTGATGTTGGGAGCACAGGTTTGGGGGGTGGTAGGTAACGACAGGTCAAACTACAAATGTAAGAGTGGGTCAGCGCACGGACGACTTGCATGTTCCATAGGATTTGACCAAACACCATTTACTTAACTATGTGATGGCACAAATTTAAACCTAGAGTTCTATCACTAGCATAAAGCCACCATATGTTTCGATGTGATTTCAAATTTAGAGATTCCTAGCACAGATGTGGAATGCATGCTTGCTGCAGGTTAGGAGGGATGTGTCAAACCAGTACAGGAGCATCAGCAGAGAGTGGAGAATGAATCAAGTCAGGTGGATGGGCTTTTCTCCTTAGTTATGGAAGTTAGAGAAATAAATGCCCTAAGGATTAGCAAATGAATCTTATCCTGAGCAGCAAAAGCAAATGAATTTTGAAGAAAGGGAAGGGTGAGGAACAGGAAGATCAGGGAATTGGGGTAAGAGTCGAGGTTTCTAAGAGCCACCAGGCAGTCAGAAAAGTCAAGTCTGCCCGGGTAGTCTCTTGCTTTTTCTACTTTCTCACCCTCCTTTAGGTATTTACTTCCACCTGTATCTAGCCTCTCTTTTCTCCTGCCTCCCCTTGCTGTTTGCCCTGATGGTGCTCAAGCAAAGCACCTTTTTTTTTTTACTTCCCCCTTCTAGAGAGAAATTCCTGGTCCTTTGTTATGGGCCGTGTTCCCTGCTAGATGGCAATAAGTGGTAACCTATCCATTACATGAAGAGATCTTACCGGTGAATGATTTAGTTCTCTGATGTTGCTTCTCCAGACTTTTGCAGTTTATGTCAGATCAAATGTCCACGTTCAAGGACTCCAGAAGACAATTTTGGTCAGGGAGGTTTTTAGCATTGTGTAATCAAAATAAGCCACTCAGCAGAGTGGCCCTGGTAGGAATGTTTGTGCAGAAATACTGTCATGAGGAAAAAAAAAAAAAAAAAACCCTGAAATCTAAGACATGTCTTGCCTAATGCAGGACATCTGGTTACCTTATACTAATGTAGTCAGTACATCAGAAAAATAAAAAACGCAGCATACTGATGGCCAAGTTAACTTTGCCATATGAAGCTTAGCCCTGGAATTTCCTGTATTTGTATTTTGCTGGTAATTCATTTTCTAGGTTTATTCTACTCATTCTCCCTGAAAAGAGGTGGGGGGGGGCGAGAGGGAGGAGAGCAGGAGGACAAAAAGGAGAGAAGGGAAAGAAGGAAAAGAAACAGGAGAAAAAGAGAGTGTTTAAAAGATTTGGGAAGCAGGGGCACCTGGGTGGCTCAGCTGGTTGAGCATCTGACTCAGTTTCCACTCAGGTCATGATCTCATGGGTAGTGGGATCCAGCCCCAGGGCTGGCTCCTCACTCAGCGGGGAGTCTACTTGAAAGATTCTCTCTTTCTGCCCCTCCCCACACTTTCTCTCTCTTTCTCTCTCTCAAAATAAATACATAAATCTTAAAAAAAAAATTGTGAAGCTAACATTTAAGGCTCATTTCCCCTCACAAAAGGGGGAAAAAACTCCTGGGCTTGAAGAAGAGCTATTTTAAGCAGACACTTAAGGAATACCAGCAATCCAAAAAGGCTTATATGTGTTTTGATTAGAGCAAACACCATGAAACACTTAAACAAAAACTCTCAGAAACAAGACTCTTGAGTCACCATTATCAGCTTTGTCTTCAGTCTTCCCTGTCAAACACCAAGATAGTAGCTTTAGCTCCTCTTTGGTTACCCACATAGAAATAAGGCTCAATTCGGACCAAGAGTAAGAAAGGGGATTTGACTATACCAAAACATTACCCCAAAAGGCACCCAAGTCATACTGCACAGCCCACAGGAGCAAAGTCCGGGCTCCCAAATTTCTTTTCCTCAAACTTATAAGAAGCTGAACTGGCTGAGATCTACAGAGTTGTGTTCGTTCAGAAGTCCAACAACAGGACACTCACTATTCACGTGGTTTCTCCTGTTTGGTATGCCAAACAGCCCAAGAGTACTCTCTAAGTTTATACAGGGAAGTATCTTACATACATTATTTTGGATGAAAAACACATAATTCTTAAGAATCCAATTTATAAAACAGTGGTAAAAAGCATTATCAAAAAAGAATTACATCTTGATCCTAACCTACTTTTATACAGACGGTTGTTCTTTATTTTCTAGACGGGGATGTCTGTGAAATTGCTGGGCTTACCTGACTGAACCTGGGAAACATGTATTTTCCTCTCTGTTTATTAATACATGGCCCTAAGTCTGCCCCTTGTTCTTCCTCTTTCTCCATTCGGGTAACAGGCATAATCAGCGTTGTGATAAAGCTTGCTAGTACTGACTCCTGAGAGCTGACCTTGCCACAGCTCTTCCCAATTCCAAATACAGTAACCTTAGTAGCTTGAAATTGGCCATTGTGAAAATATTTACACCACAGACATGGGTAAACACTACAAAAATCAGAGCTTTTCCCCAGAGAGCCAGCTGTTAAATATTTATCACACAACTGACAATGAAGTATGGTATCCTTATTCACAGTGTGATGACACATTTCAGATATATTGTGGAAAACGTTTGACTCTGCTATTTCCTATATAGGTTGCAACTATTCTGACTTGGAAAGTGATCACCGAAGTAGTTCACATGTTTATTTTATTTTGTTTATTACAAACTATTAAGACCATTGTAGAAAACCATTAATGAAGAACTTGATTCCCCATTATTTTCTAAAGCAATTAACTTTAAAATTGGGATTAGTCTCAGACTAGAATTTAATGTGAAGTGACATGTGTATTTATTCATGAAACGTCTGGCCCATCACAAAGCTCCATTTGCCTCTCAGTGTAATGGGGGATTTACTGAAGGTGTCATTAAAGATCCTCAAAATCCTATGCCTTCAAGGGTTAGTTAGACCTGGCAAAAGTTTCAGAAGTTGTAGTATGGTTTTGAGTTTAATTGGGTAATTTGCTTCTCCATCTTTGGTCAGCAAGGGTAACAGAATGGAACAGGCCACAGTGGAATGATCCCACCTTTGTGCAGAACTACAGAATACTCCTATGATCAGGACAAATCTGTCAAGAGAGCCTCCTGGAAGGAATCGTGTACTTGCAAAACCACAAACCATGGACTCGAGTCTGTTCCTATTAGAGAATTCTCTCCCAGACATTATGTCATTTTATTTTTCTTTTAATGTTGTTTATGAACAGGTCTCTAACTATAGTACAGGAAATGTGTTGATTATACTTATCACAATGAAACTGTTTTCCAAACACTTAACAATTTTCCTGCCAATAAAATATCTTGGAAGATCTTGGGCAGATAAACAATTGATTCATTAAACTGTTTATATCTTCATGTATAAGGTTATTTTCTATTTCAAACATCAAATCTCATAACTAAACTATTCTCTCCCTTGAGATTGAAGCAGTCATTTTATCTAAACATAAAAACAAAAATGTACCAATTTTTCAAACAAATGATTAAACTGTGTGAGGATACTTACAAGTTTTTTTTTTTTAAAGCTGGAAAAGTATATGGTCAAGTATTTCCTGAATATTAAAGGAATTAAAGTATAATGTATTTACATACGGTATAATAGCAATACAGAATCAATGGTTTCATCAATATAAAGGAAGAAATCTCAAAAAAAAAGTCAAAGAACTATAGAATTTTGAAACTGGATTAGAAATCATGTCTGATTTCCTAATATAACAGATGAAGAAGCCAAACGGTAGGCTTTGTTGGGTGCATACTTCTGGTAGGTGGCTGCATCCTCGGTATTAAATCAGGCATTCTGATTTCCAAGAGCATTTTCCTTGGCACCAGTCTTTCCAAGATACACACGAAACATTTCTACGTGGCATTTGCAGTGTCACAGTTGTCCCCCTCTTCTCCAAAGGAACTTTAGTACATTTCAAATAAATCAGTTTATTTAGTATCTTCATTCTTTTTTTTTAAGATTTTATTTATTTATTTATTTATTTATTTATTTATTTATTTATTTTAAAAGAGAGCGCATACACACACGCGAGAAAGTGACAGAGCAGGGGGAGGAGCAGAGAGAGAGGACAAGCAGACTCCACCCTGAGCGTGGGGCCCGACTCAGGGCTCGACTCCACAGTCCTAAGATCATGACTTGAGCCAGAGCCAAAAGTCAAACACTTAATTAACTGAGCCACCCAGGAGCCCCTGGTGTCTTTATTCTTTAAATTATACTTTATAATGAAGCATCTTTATAATACATATGTTGAAATATGAAATTAACTCTTCTAGGTTAGCCATGTTAATCCCATTTGCCAGGGGTAGGCATTGTATTTCTGGAGATATGTTTTGTTTTGTTTTGTTTTGTTTTCCATGCTACAGTATTTATCTTTCCAAGTTGCCTTGCAAGAGCTAATACCTCCATTCACTTCTAGTGAACCAAGAACAGAAACACTGGTTTTAAAAAGAATAAATACTTCTAGAGGGTGCCTGTCGACATATCCTGAAGGCGTGACAATAAAGCTTCTTATAGTTTGGTCACTGCCTCAGCCCAGAAGGTACTTCCACAACTTCGAATATCAACATTTCTGGAAAATTCTGAGAATTTTCTCCTGCTAGCATTTCTTCGCCCTATGCCTTCAGGGTTAGTTAGAGCTGGCAAAAGTTCCAGAAGGAAGGAGCTAGGAAGTCCGTACCATTGCACACATGGCTTTGCCTTCCCTACCTGGGGCCTATCAAAGAACTAGAAAGTAACTTCTTTTCACTGGGCAGTCCAAACAATCCCCCCCACCCCAAGCTCAAACTGGAAAGGAGACAGGAAGGCATGTGTGTATAGGTTAAATCCCAAGCATCACTTCCAGTCACCTGCCCACAGCTTCTGCTCCTGGAGGTATGATCTGAGTCCAGCATTAGACAGTATGTTTCAGTAAGAATTAGGATTCACAGTTAGAGAAATTAAGCAAAAAAGGTAACTTAACATATCCAAACCACAGTCATAGTTAGAATCAGATCGTTGCTTTCTTCCAATTAGATTGCTTTCCACTTAACTACACATCAATTTAATTTTTAGTAACACAGAGGAAAACCACAAGGGCAACCCAGTGGCTTTAATTACACACAGCAAAGATTTACTTGCAGATGCCTCTTCAGGGGCTCTAATAAAGCCTTCATGTGGAGGAAAGCCCCCAATGTAATGGAGATGTCACATTCTGAATTCAGTCCCCATGTAGGAATACCCTACTACTTTCTGAGATGGAGGTTATTCTTTGGAGAGCTGATTATTTCCAGTCTTTGAACTCTACCCAAATCCCATATTCATCTTGTATGTGTAATTTTTTATTTATGATGTTCACTTACTAGTTTTAGACTTTTAGAGTTGGAAAAGGTCTCAAAGATCCTACCTAATGCAAGGATTATTTAAGCATTGCAAATAGTCATGTAGTGTCTTCTTAAATATCTTTATTGAGAGGAAATACGTTGTCAAAAATCTTACAAAGGCCCTATCGCAATGGAACAAGAAGGATGTGTGTGTCACCTCTATAGTATACTTTTCCCAAATTTATAACACCAGTGTAATTATACGAAAACACCAGATATATCCAAAATGGGGGATATTCTACAAAACCCCTGACCACTACTTTTTTTTTTAATGTCAACATCACAAAAGACAAGGAAAGACTGAGAAACTATCACAGATTGGAGGAGATAGTGACTAAATGCAATGTGGTATTGTGAGCTGGGTAATGGAACAAAAAAGTACATTAGGATGAGCGACACCATCAAGATGTCATAGGCTGTTTTGACTTCACTCCCCCTCATGAGAAGAACAAGTAACAACTATTCAAGAACAAGACACCAATGAGGGAATCCTAGAACACTGGAATGAGGCTGAAGTACCTCCTGCACCATAAAGACCCAAACAGACTGCATTAAAAGCATTAGAGAAGTGGCTACATAGTGACTGCATTCTCCCTCCCCCAGGGCACCACACAGGGAGGTCTCCCCTGAGCCTCCAATTCCTCCAGTGGGAAAAGATAACTGGTAGGAAGGGGACAACCAACTCCCTTCCCCCAGCATGGTGGGTTGCTTCATGGAAGCTTCTACTCTGATCTCATACCACAGGTATTGCAAGGGAATCTAAGGAGCTCAACAACAGGGAATCTAACTATGATGAAGAAGGGAGTAAAGGCTTGCAACAAACAGCACATGCATCTTAGTAGACAAAATTCATACCTGCAGTACTCAAGTAGTAATCCAACCAGTGTCTTTGCTCATCTGCAAAACAAAGTCAGGGGCACGATCCAACCAGGGAACTCAGTAGGGTGAAGATCTGACTGATTTGGATCCTCAAATGAGGTGTTCTTCCAGCCCTAGAGCCTGGTTTGCCCATGCCAAGGCAAGAAACTGAATCACAGGCTCACCTACTGTGGAAAGTATCTTCAGGCCCTGTCTGACAAGAAGGACTGGTGACAACTCCTGGAAGCAATGCAGCCCAGTGGTAATTGAGCTAAGAGACAGGTGGGCAGAAGTGATTGCCCCCAGATCAAAGCCTTGCAATGCGCAGGCAGGGGGATTAATTCATAGCCAAGGCTGAGGGTAGCTCTCAGCCCTTTTAACCTGACAGCCTGTTTAGGAAATTGACAGTTAGTCTAGAATAACTTCTCCCCCTCCTACCAAGGCAAGAAAGCTAAGACACAGCCACACCCACTGTGGAGAGTGTCTTTCTACCCCATCTGACAAGAAGGGCTGGTGACAACTCCTGGAAGCTGTGCAGCCCAGTGGTACGTGAGCCAAGAGGTGCGCAGGCAGGGCTGATAGTTTGCAGACCAAAGCCAGTGGCCCTGTTAAGTCAGGACACTTGTGGTACAGGTCAGCTTGAGTTAACACAACAAACAAAGAGTTTTACCAGCTTAGGAGATGCTTCTCCCACTGCCCTGGGCAGGGAATCGAATTCATAGCCCCACTCATCACCAAATAAAGCCTTCAGCCTTTCTGATTAGGGAACCTAACTAGAGTACACGGGAAGCTACACAGCCCATTCAAAAGCCCTACATACATACATACATGCATACATACATAATGGCACCTGAACAAAGAGTACAGCTCATGGGTTTCCCTCATCTTCAAAGCAAAATTAGTGGCTTCACCTGACCAGGGAATTCAGTGTACACTCTGGCCTGATTTGGATCCCCTAGCAATAAGCTGTACAGGCCTTGAGTACTGAACTGCTGACCTACCAAGACAGGGAAGTTGATTCATAGGCCCATGTACTAGTCCCAGCTAGTGAGCCTGATCATAGAACTGCAGAGCCCATCCTACAGACTCACTTGGATTGGGAACCAAGCCAGCAGTCTTATCCAACTATCCTCAGCCAGTGGTACATCCCCCATCCCTAACCACAACCTTGAAGAGTTGCCTTGACCGAAAATAGACCATAATAGGAGGCCCCACCTGCCTAAAGACATTACCAGCAGACACAACCAGAAACCCAAACTGGAGACTGGTGAAGAACTGTCCCTGCCAAACCACATCTGCTAAAACTGGAAGAGGAGATCAATTATTCAAATGTACAGAGGCCAATATAAGGATCATAAAAATCAGGTAAATATGACACCAACAAAGGAAACTAATAAAACTCCAAAAAAACGACCTTAAAGAAACGGAGATCTCTGAACTGTCAGACAAAAAATTCAGAATAATCCCCTTAAGGAAGTTTAGTGAACTACAAGAAATTACAGACAACCAAACAAAATTAAGAAAATAATGTGTGAACAAAATGAGAATTTTGACAAGGAAACAGCAACCACACACCAAAAAAAAAAAAAAAAAAAAAACCAAACCCAGAAATCCTAGACCTGAAAAAAATATAATGACTGAACTGAAGGATTCAATAGAGTTTCAAAAGTAGACCTACCATGTAGAAGAAAACATCAGCAAACTGGAAGATAGGACATTGGAAATTACTCAATTAAAGGAGCAAAAAGAATAAAAAAGAGTGAAAAAGACCTATGGGAATTGTGGAGCACAATGAAAAGAAACAATATTCACATCGTGGGAATTCCAGAAGGAGAAAAAAGAGAGCGAGAGAGAGAAAGGGACAAAAGTATATTTAAAGCCATAATGGCTGAATATTTCCTAAACCTATGGAGAGGACTGGACATAGAGATCCATGAGGCCTAAAGGATCCCATATAGGTTGAATCCAAATAGGGTTACACTGGGACATATTATAATTAAATTGTCAAAAGTCAAAGACAAAAATAATAATAATAATAATAATTTTAAGAGCAGCAAGAAAAAAGAGAGTAGTCATGTACAAGGGAAGCCTCATGAGATTATTACAGGCAGATTTCTCAACAGAAAATTTTCAGGCCAGGAGAGAATGGGATGACATATTCAAAACATTGAAAAAAAAAGAACTCTTAACTAAGAATTCTATATCCAGCAAAGCTGTCCTTCACAAACAAAGGAGGGATAAAAACTTTCCTGAACAAACAAAAGCTTAGGGAGTTCATTACCACCAGACTTGCCTTACATAAATGATACAAGGAGTTTTGAGTGGAAGTAAACAAACACTAACTAACATCATAAAAATACAAAAAGGTAGTGTAAATCTCACCAGTAATGGTAAATATATAGTTGTAGATTCTGCAATATGGTAATAGTGATGCATAATTTACTTACAAATCTAGTTTAAAATTAAAAGAAAAAAAATGTAGCATAAATAACCATAGGTACAATAACATATTATTAGTTATACAATATAAAAAATGTAAATTATAACAGCAATAACTTAAAATGTGAGGGGGAGAAGAAGTAAAAGTCTAAAGTTTGAAAATTATGTTGAAGTTATTATCAGTTTAAAATAAGTTGCTATAAGTGTAAGGTATTTTTGGTAAGTTTCACAGGAAGCACAAGGAAAAATCCTGTAGTAATTACACAAAAAAATAAAGAAGTCAAAGCATACAAACACAAAAACACCAAAATATAAAAAAGACAGAAGGAATGATGGATCTACAAAATAACCAGTAAACAATTAGCAATAAGGCAATAGTAAGTTCTTACCTATCAAGAATTACTCTAAACATTAGGGGATTAAATTCTCTAATTAAAAGACATAGAATAGCTGAATGGCTTAAACACACACATACACACACACACACACACGATTCAACAATACATTGCCTACAACCTACAAGAGACACAGTTTAGCCTTGAAGACACAAATAGATTGGGAGTGAAGAGATGGAAAAAGACATTTCAACAAAATGGTAACCAAAAAAAAAAAAAAAAAAATCAGTGGTAGCTGTACTTATAGCAGACAAAACATTTTAAACTAAAAATGGTAAAAAGAGACAAAGGTCATTACAAAATGAAAAGGTGTCAATACATCAAGAAGTTATAACAACTGTAAATATTTGTGCACCTAGCATCAGAGCAAACACATAAAAATTAAACAACACTCTTCTGAACAGCCAATGAATAAAAGAAGAAATTAAAGGGGAAATATAAAAGCTTCTCGAGACAAACAAAAATGGAAACACAACATACCAGAACTTCTGGGTTGTAGTAAAAGCAATTCTAAGAGGGAACGTCAGAGCAATAAACACCTACATGAAGAAGCAAGAAAGATCACTAAAGATCACTAAGGTCACTAAAATAAATACACTAACTCTACACCCTAAGGAACTAGAACTAGAACTGGACAACCTAGAAGGAATGCAAAAATTCTTAGAAATATACAACTTACCAAGACTGAATCAGGAAGAAATAGAAAGTCTGAATAGACGAATTACCAGTAAGGAGAATAAATCAGTAATCAAAAATCTCCCATCAAAGAAAAGTCCAGGACCAGACAGCTTCACTGGTGAATTTTACCAAACACTTAAAGAAGAATTAACACCAATCCTCATCAAACCCTTCCAAAAAATCAAAGAGGAGGGAACACTCCCAAACTCATTTACGAAGCCAGTATACTCCTGATACCAAAACCAGAAAAGAACACTACAAGGAAAGAAACTACAGGCCAATATCACTGATGAATATGCAAAAATTCTCAATAAAATACTAGAACTAAATTCAGCAGCACATTAAAGGGACCATGAAATGCATCCCTGAAATGCGAGTATGGTTCAAAATAAGAAAATAATCAACGTGACACATCACATTAATAGAATGAAAGAAAAGAATCATATGATCATCTCAGTAGATGCAGAAAAATCACTTGATAAAATTCAACATCCATTTAGGATAAAAAATCTTAACAAACCAGGCAGGAAAGGAATATATCTCAACATAATAAAGGCCATATATGACAAATCCATAGCGAACAAAAGATTTGTTATACTTGACAGTGAAAGGTTGAAAATAAAAGCAAACAAACAAAAAATCCAAATAACCCAATTAAAAAATGGGCAAGCGCTCTGGGAAACAAGCTGAGGGCTTCAGAGGGGAGGGGATGGGGGATTGGGATAGGCTGGTGATCGGGTATTAAGGAGGGCACATATTGCATGGTGCACTGAGTGTTATATGCAAATAATGAATCATGGAACATTGCATCAAAAACTGGGCATGTACTGTATGGTTACTAATATAACAAAAAAAATTATAAAAAAATAAAAAATAAAATAAATTATTCTTGGGGCAAAATAAATAAATAAATAAATAATAAAAAAATAAAAAATGGGCAAGGGACCTGAATGGACATTTTTCCAAAGAAGATCTACAAAAAGCCAATAGGTATATGAAAAGGTGCTCAACATCACTAATCATTAGAGAAATGTAAATTAAAATCGCAATGACATATCACCTCACACCTCTCAGAATGGCCATGATAAGAAAAGACAAGAGATAGTAAGTGCTGGAGTGGATGTGGAGAAAACGTAACCCTTGTGCACATCTGGTGGGATTGTGAATTGGTACAGCCACTATGCAAACAGTATGGAGGATCTTCAAAAAAACAGAATTGCCATATGACCCAGAAATTCCACTTCTGGGAATATAGCCAAAGGAAATGAAAACACTAACTCAAAAGGTGTCTGTACCCCCATGCTCATAGCAGCATTATTTTCAATAGCCAAGATATAGAAACAACCTAAGTGTCCATCAATGGATGAATAAACAAGTTGTGGTAATTATGGAATATTATTTAGCCTTAAAAAATAACAAGGAAATGCTCATTTTGACAGCATGGGTGAAAACCTGAAGGTAATATGTTAAGTGAAATAAGTTAGACAGGAAGGCAAATTCTGTATGAGCTCACTTACATGCAGATCTAAACTAAATACACACACTAACTCATAGAAAAAGAGATACAGGAAAGTTGTTAAGAGTGTAAACCCTATAAGATCTCATCACAAGGAAAAAATGCTTTTCCTTCTTTCTTTTTTTATTCTTTTCTTTTTATTACACCTATATGAGAAGATGGATGTTTGCTGAACCTATTGTGATAATCGTATCACAATATATGTAAATCAAGCCATTACACCGTATGCCTTAAACTTATATAATGATGTATTTTAATATTTCTCAACAAAATTGAGAAAAAAATACATTAATGGAAAACCTGGGAAAATTCAAATGTTAATTTCTTAGTTTTGATGGATATACCATGGTTATACACAACTTTATATTAGGTATTATATTACATAAGATGTTAACATTAGAGGAAGCTAGGTGAAGGGTATATAGGAGGACTGTACTGGCTTTGCAAAACTTCTCAAAGTATGAAATTATGTTAGAATAAAGTTAAGTAAAAATTATCCTACAAAGATATTATTTCCATTTTATGGTGAAGAAATTGATGGACTAATGTGAGAGTTAAGGAGTGAATTTTTAACCTCAGCCTGTCCCTTACCTTTTTTGTATCTTAGTCATCAACATTTTGTTGAGAGGCTACATAAGAATGAGTGTCTTGTTTTGACCTCTTTGACCAGTTTCTGCCACCTACAAACTTAGGCAAATTTCCTGGGATATAAAATGTTAGGGTGATTGACACAACATGTGAGCTCAATAACTGTTAGCCACCTACTGCATACCCACTCAAGGCACAGAAGCTAATATCCAAGCAGGCACTTCAACGGCAGTTCCCAAACCTGGCTAAACATCAAAATCAGCTGCAGAACTTTTAAAAATATAAATTCCCAGGTCCCATTGCATTTTTATAAATCTCCCCAGATGATTCAAATGTGCGGCCAAATTTGGGAGCCCCTGCTCTTTAGTGTTTAGAGACTCACCAAAGGAAGTTCTTCACAGATTGTTCCTTAAAAGTCAGGAATTTCAATCTAAAGCTTCTGAATAAAGAACCAATAGATCCTTTATAATAGGTAACATTATACATAGTTCTACCTTCCCTGAGGTTGCATTGGAAAGGGGGCGTTTGTATGTTATCTAAAGAAAGGTGTAACTGCAGGAACTTAACCTCCTAGCCAATCCTAAGTGCATATTGATGTATTCTCATTGTAATCACTTTGTATTTAGTCCTCTCGCTTTCATTTTTCAGTTTACCAGAGCCAGGACCATGTCCTTTCATTTAGCTTGAACTTGCTCATTCAATCACTTAGCTGTCATTTTTCAGAAAATAGTCGTGACAAATTTGGGCCCAGGTAGGAAAACCTGCCCGGACACAGGACAGTAAGAAAGCACTGAATGTGAAGAGAAGGAATAAAGACAGAACACTGAATAATGATTTACATTTCAGCTGGGGGTCAGGCCTATGGGTTAATGAAGACAGTATATATTTAAAATATCCCCAAATATGTGTGTGTGTGTGTGTGCGCACACACACACGTACCGTTTATATGTATAGACACACATCCTTATACATGTGTACGTATTTATGTAAATGTATATATGTATATAAAAACCTAGACAGAACCAAATAAACGGTTTTCTAACTTTCAGAGTCCAGGGAAGGATAGCAAGATAGAAAATATAAGAGAACCTGTTAGAGGACAAAAAGAGAGCAGCATGGTGGTTCAATAAGAATGGGGTCAGGGGATGGGGTTGATAAAGCCAGGATGAACAAGAGAAGTGAAGCACTGAACAAGAATACAGCAAAGAGCAGGTGAGTTACCAGACCACATTGTCAGCTACTGAGTCACACCAACACAACCTTGACTGGAACTGGCTTCTGCTGTGAAAATACAGACGTTTGGAGGGAGCTCATCATGCCTTTACTTCATAATGTACCTTCAAATTCCCATATTCATGCTAAATGCTACTTTAGAACAGAGTTCTATTTTGTTATTTTATTTTCAGGTTACAAAGAGGTCTTTGTGAATTGTGATTAAAAACAACATTACATGTTGTGACTTTTAAGCATCTGTAGGAGCTTTGCAATCTCTGGCCTAATTTCTTTTCTTTCTGTGTGCCCCTAAAAAGCTGCTCTGAGAAGGAAGTTTATTCAAAATCAATGGGCAATCCATGTGTGGATTAGCTCCAGGGGTTTCATACAAAGATAAGGCAGTGGCTTATTAATGAGCAAAGGTCAGGCTGGAGTTAGAGAATGGTTTCCCATTGCTTGGACCCCTGCCTTCTCTCATCACATCATAAAAGCGTCTAAAATGTAGGTACTCCCATTAATTAACTTTTAAAGAAGACTTGGAGTTTATTTACAGATGTGGTAATTTTTTCCAAAATTAACTTGTACTCATTGTAACTTTTTAAAGTGTGACATTAAAATGTCTTCATAGCAAGCAATAATTGCAGACTTCTAGAAATCTTTCCTAAGAAAATGATAAGAAACGCTAAGATTTACGCAAAAGCAACTTAATCGTAGCATTATTTATAATATCTATAAATAACCTAATTTTCTCTTAAAGGGAATGACTACATATTACAGGATATAGTCATATAGTGATGTTTTAGGTGACTATTTATGTTTATGAAGAACTTATTAACATGGGAAATCCTTGTGATAATATATTTGTGGAAAAAAGCAGATGTTACATCACTTCCGAAGTATGATTTAAATTAAATATAAATGAGCAAGTGTATGAGCAGCAAAGGGTGATGGTTAAGTCTTCAGACTCTGGGGTAAGACTGCTTAAATCTGAATTCAAATACTCTACCACTTTACTCTGTGTACTCTTGGGCAAGTTACTTAACTTCTCCATATTTTAGTCCCTTGTAATATGGGAACAATATTACCTACCCTATAATATGCTTCTGAGGATCAAATAAGGAAACTTACATAAAGTACCTAGAATATATAAAGCACTGCTCTATGTGCTTACATTAATTTCTTCATTTGATAAATTCAAGAAACAAACTATGGCTTTATTGGTTCATAATTCTCAGTAAATGTTGTTATAACCACTGGCATTGTTAGTATTATTATATTGTGATAATGATTATTTTTTTTTAATCTAGGAGAAAAGAAGACCCAAATGTTTACAATGGTTGCTTCTACACAGTAGGTTTAATATGGGACTGTTAGTTTCTATTCATATTTTTCTGTTTTTTATAAATTTAGGACAAGATGCATGTAAGTCTTTTTAAATCAAAGAAAAATAAAATCACCTGATATAAACATTAAAAAAATATAGCTGTGACAATTTTCAGACCTTGAAATGCCAAAGTGGATGCACTATAACGATACTCATTGCAAATAAGGATTACATGTCAGAACTTCTAACACACTAGTGTTATTTCTAAGTTACAGACTTCAGCCTCTTAGAGTGAGAAGGGTTTCCCCAATTGTTGAGCTATAATTTAAGCCTGTTCCTGCCCACTTAATTGTTAAAGTTAGACCAACCTATTCCTAATTGATACACTTTATTTATGTCTTCTCTTTGAAGGAATACCCTTAAATACAACACATTCAACAATGGGTATTGGTTTGTTTTGCTTAGTTGTGCTCAATATCTAGCATCAAAAAATATCATTAAAATGAAAGACAAAGGTCTGAGGAATAGAAAAGAACTTCCAATTCTGAAACAAAATGACATCAACCCAAACTAAGTAAGATTATTACTCCAGGAAAGCACTGAAAAACTATCATGGGATTTAGATACCAATAGTGACACATCTTAATTTGTTTTACACACTGCTACCCCCAAGAGTGTAAATAAGATTTGGTAAGACCTATAAGCTTTCCAAGTCTGATTTATTTGTCCCTTCAGTCCAACCACCTAACACTCTCTGAAAGGCTCGCATTTCCACTCTGGGAATCCCATGTCATGTTTAATTCAATTGACACATGCAGAACTTTCTCCTCTACGAAAATCTTAAAGGCTCAATTTTCAAAAGAATCTTTTCATATGTTTTATATTTAAATCTATAAAACTGGAACCAACCAAATTCTGGGACAAATAACATACCAGTTCTAAGATACATTTGTTTATTTTAATTTTTCTTTTCTTTTTTAAGATTTTATTTTTTTAAGTAATCTCTACACTCAACGTGGGGTTCAAACTTACAACTCTGAGATCAAGAGTCACATGCTCTACCAAAACTGAGTCAGCCAGGCACCCCTCGTTTTTATTTATATATTACTCAGGATATAGTACATTGTACCATGCAAGTGTTAAAGCTGAAAAAGTCTTCCAAATCAGCTCTCCCAACAAAGGGGATAATTAGAAAACAGACCACTCACAGCTGGTTTATAAGATCACCGGTAAGGCTGGAAGAAATAGTATCTCATTTATTTGGCAGCCAGCTCCGTTCACATACATAGGTCACAGAACATTCAAACAGACCAAATTTAGATCATCCAGAATCATAAGAGGATGCACCTACTGTTGGAGGCCACCTACAATAACGTATAGGTATACTTTTAGAGGAAAAAGGTAAAAGAACAAAAGTGCATCCACATATTTCACATAAAGCGCTAACTGTATTCCACAGCATAAAGGACTAGAATTCAGGGCAGGAAGCCTCATTCATAGCTCCTATTGTGTTATCAACCAGCTCTAGGACCCCAAACAAGTTACCTCATCCCTCCAGATATCTTAAGTTTTTCTTCATTCTGAAAATGAAGGCTTGGGGCAAGAGATGGAAAATATATCATATATGCTTAAAACACATGTAAGTGAAATTGATTTTTTTCTCTATTGCTGCCTCATGGATTTTCACTCAATCTGGAGGACATTTTGAGGTGATCTGACTTGAGATATAGGCGCCACAGAATATTCACATTGAAGGTCTAGTGGCATCTCAAATGTAAGACAGTCTCCACTGCCAAAGGATTGAAAGGAAATAGACTGTGATTTCAAAGTCAAAAGGACTTGACTTTGAAAGTCAAAAAGACAATCCGAATATCAGGAGCTGATTATTAATAGAGCTACTTCTTACTTGGGTAATTCCAATAGCTAGCTTAAGGGTGAAGAGTGGTAAGAACTTATTAGTTTGAAGATTGCTAATTATTTTTCTGGAACAATGCCAGTCTAGTTGTAACACAGATTTAAGTTGGCACAGAGAGAGAGGGAGAGAACTATTGTTTTAACATGTGTTTGCAAAGCACTTCAGGGTGGTCTCCTCAGAGCATTAAGTATCACTATTCTTTCCATGGCAACTCCATTCCCACTCCACCCCAACACCGTCTCTAGAGAACTTACTTTATCCAATATCTCCATATTAAAGTACTTTCAACCATTCTTTCTTCTCCAACTACTTTGCAACATCCTGAAAACATGCCATGCCTCTCTCCCTCAGTCTAAAAGACTCAACACCTTATAACTACCAACATTTTTAAGAAAGTAGTCTGTCTTTGCTGTTACTACTCTCTCACTCCCACTCACTACTCAACCCAACACAACTGGACTTTTGATCTTATACCCTGACCAAAGTACCAATGACTCTTTCCATAGCCAAATCAATGATCACCTCTTAGTCCTTGTCCTGGCCCTTTTGGCAGCATTTGATGCTGTTTGACCTACTCTTTCCAGAATATTGTACCCACTGCCATGATTTTCACCACCATCTCCACATTGGTCTTTATTGCTGGCCCTGACCTCACTCATCACATCTATTTGCTGACTGGCTACTTCTCCCTGGATGGACCATGGACATTTGAGACTCCAAATCTAGATCCATGAATTTTTGCTAAATCTGCTCAGCCTCTTTATCCCATTCATCAGCTGTGACACCACCCTTCACTCAATCTCTCAGACCAGTAGGTACCTTGAAGTTATCCTCATTTCTTCTTCATCCCCTTTCTAACACAGTTTTACACTTAAATCATTTTTACTTTCCATGTCGACCTCTATTCTCAATGTTCTCAATAACTCACAGAAGAAACAGGACCAGCCTTTGAAATGGACTCCATGTCCTGTCTCGCCTGCTTAAATCCACTGCACACACCCAAGTCTCTCAAGATTCTGTCATTGGCTGTGTTTTCTCCCTGGAATCTATTTCCTGGATAATTTTACACTCTCAGAATTGCAGTCGCTATGCATCAGCAGGTAGCTCTCCTATGATAATCGCTACCCCTAACTTCTGTTCCAAACATCAGCATAAAATTACCAGATGTCTGATGGATATTCAGCATATACCAAGCCTAATGACAAAAACTTAACAGATTTTTTTCTCCAAAAATCTCTACCTCCTTCTCCTGCATTCAAAATTTGTGTTAACTGCAACATTCAACAGTATCTGAACTGAACTCAATTACCTTCCTCCCAAACCGCCTCCTCCTCTTGTTTTGGAGAATGCATTTGACTCTTCAGGAAAACTAGGAATCAGCTTCAGCTCCTCCTTTTTGATCATCAACCACGTCCACAGGTCAAGAAATCCTGTGTATTACAAGCCTTAAATGTCTCTTTCAAACATATTCTTGTTTTTCTGTTTTGGTTTTCTATTTATTCATTCTTTTCTATTATAAAAATAATTGAACTACATTATTTAAAATTTAAATTAGAGGGAGAAAAAAAATCTTGACAAATTGACAAAACCATTTGTTAGTATTTCATATATTTTTGTGTTTTTTAAAGAGTGCCTTCTAAAATATACCCTTAATTATAACATATATGCAACTGTTACTCTGCATATGCTAATTATTATTTTCATCACTTTTCTTTCTGATGCTTCATAGACTTTATGTTCTCATCTGAAATGGCTGCAATAATTAACTTAGTGCCTAGTCCTTCATTTATTTCACAGCTTCCCTAAAATGAATTCTTTTAGCCAAGAGATGGAACATTTAAAGAATGTTTCCTTCAGCTTATCTAAATTATTACAGACAATGTTTCTTGCCAGAGCTTTCATAGCGTATTTACCATTGTCACCCAGAGGACACAGATATTCTACTAGATCCTCAAATCAAACTGACCAAGAATGTTAGCATCAAATGAATACTAAATCCTGGTGTCATAGTAAGATCTCCGACACTGGGAGTCATGTAGTCTTCTCTTACTCCTGAACCACAGTGAGAGATTGAAAATATAGGCTATGGAATCAGAGACCTAAGTTCAAAACCTAGATAATTCATTCACTTCGCTTGTGATTTTGATCCAATTTATTTAGCTTCCTTTGGCCTCAGTTTCCTCCTCATAATATGGTGATAACAAAGTAATTACTATATACTGTTCTCAGGAAGGTCAAGAGATGATATGAGAGATATAAAATTCTTAGTCAAGTTTCTAGTATATCACAAGCACTAAAAAGTATTGGCCATTGGAATCATTTCTCAATCTCGTGAAGTTTGGACTCTGTCATTTATGTTCTTATTGCTGTGGAGTTAATGAGCCTGCGCCTATCTCTCATTTTTCACTTTATTTACTCACACGCTCAGGTTTTCCTGCCTGTCATATTCCTTCATTCTTCATCACTGAGAGACAGTAAACAGTCTGAGTGAATAAGGATTTCAATTCAATCCTCATTTCACCATTTCTTGTGTCACCCATCAGAGAGAGCTGTGGGCACTGTAACCATCTGATCCACTTTCATGAGGACGCATATCCTACCAAACCAACACTGAGATTTGCTCCTCTCTATATAACTCTAAAAAGCAAAACATGCATTCAGATCATTTGTTTTAAGAAGTCATCTTACTAAACTGAATTTCTTTTTAATTGCTTCCATTGAATATATCCATGCTTTTCATCTTAAACATCACATTGGTCATCACCTATTTTCTCCTAGTTTTGAAGGAAGTTGTGAGATACTGTTGTGGAATTTTTCTAATGACTGTATTCCTTGGCAAAAATGTCTCTGTTATTCCATGTGTATCTATTTGATCTTTTCCTTTTCTCATTATCTACTTATATTGACATATGAAAACCTAGGTAAGTAGACCAAGTGATTGAAAACAAATTATAATTAGAAATGATCAGCCTACCACTACCTTCCATGCCTCCAAAATTGCAAAGACTAGCTACATCTTCAAGAAAATCTAACTTTTCCTCTTATGTAAAACATACCAAAACCACCTGCAAATTGGTACTGTATACATGTTAGCTTGGTGATTAGTAACTTAACTACTAAAATATTATAACTATGATAAATAACAGATCACCTATTTGATCAGTTTGAAAAATTACTAGACAGATTTTTCAGGTTTTTCATAAAGAAGCAAAGTTTCCATTTTCTTTGTCTTTATTTTCTTTTAAAATATTTCTGAAGTTAATTTCTTATAGTAGCTGTGTATAGCCCCAAGCACTAAATAATCGAATTCAAAAGTCAAGTGAGATTGAAATAGTATCTCCATAAAATATAATTAATAATTTAAAGGCAATATTTCAAGTTTCACCTTGAAGGTTGTATGTTTTTCTCCCAAGGCAATGCATATTTTTAAAATCCTAAAGTAAACCCCATTCATGTAGCTAAGACATGACTATTGTTCTTACTATTAAAGGGGGGGGTGGAAAGTTTTGAGCCATTAAAGACTAAATGTTGCCAATAAAAAGTAAGGCAGGAAATTCAACCCTTATCAGCACAATTTGAGTTGTATAGGTAGTTGATTTAAATTATTCATTCTAAACAGTGACAGTCTTCCTTCCTTTGCAAGGGCTCTTTCTTTCCTTTCACACACTCTATTTTTTTATTATAACTGAGCTTCTCACAGGAAAGAGAAGCTCACAACTCAAAATTTAAATGCACAGAAGCTCAGCTTTTACCCATTTATCTTTTGCAGAAGGCTAGGAGTGAGGTGTGTATGTTCATTTTTTTCTCTAAGGATACACCTCAAATCACAGAAGTGTGAGATATGTTCTGTAAAATCATAACTAGTCTTACTCAGTGAATATGCCCTTTCCAAAGTCATTGAAAGAAAAGTAAATGTCTCAAAGTATGAGCTAAAATAAATCCAGTGATGGAGGAAAAGAACAATACCAGCAAAGCCATGCGGCTGATAGTTCCACCTGTAAAAGTATTATTATAAATATATCCAGATAATGTTAGGGGAAAAGTTACCAGTTATTTCTTTAAAAAGACCTGATTATGCTTATAAAAATATCATTATATATTTGTTACCTGTCATTTACCAAGTTTTTATTGTGTGCAATGCAACACAGTAAGCACATAAGAAGAGCATTACATTAAGCCCCACAAACACTTTCTGAGAGGGATAACATTACACCCATTTTACAGATTAGAAACTCAGCCTTAGAAACATTAAAAACATTGCCAAAGATCACTCAGAGTTGAAACCCGTGCTCTTAACCACCATAGTAAGATGATCCCGTTTCTTCCCATGTTTCTGTGTTCTAAGCAGCTACTATTTGTATGGAGCCAGGAGTTGGTTTGTTATTCATTAAATAATATTAACATGACCTATTCTTTTATTAAATCAAAATAAATGCTGTTCAACTTTACTTGGGAATTTTTACAAATTTTGTTTGTTTCTTCTATTTTGTTTATTCCAGTAAACATTTCATTAAGGCTCTTCTGGGGGAAATTACTCGGTTTACTCAAAAATTCTTCAATAGTTTTTCCCTCATTTTCTTAAGTATTTATAATAAGTGCTCAGAAAATACAAAAGAAACCCAAATTATCAACAGCATCATCAACATCAAAAATTCACTAGGCTTATCCATCCTTCCCATCCCCTCCACCCAAGATTTTTACATCCGTTCCCTGTGCATGCAGTACTCTTAACTAGTCCTCCTGATACCTCTTCCTCCTCTCTGGTTTGTCCTGAGTACCTCCACCCCAGTAATCTGCCTGAAACATTACTTAACTTGATCACATACTATAGTTTTTGTTTGTTTGCTTTTTAAGTAGGCTCCGTTCCCAGCATGGAGCCCAACGTAGGGCTTGAACTCACGACTCTGAGATCAAGGCCTGAGCTGAAATCAAGAATCAGATGCTTAACCGAGACACCCAGGTGCCCTGATCACACACTGTACTTAAACTGATATTTTATTACAAAATACTACATAGACAAAGATAGATAACATACCTATTTAGCATTTAAAGAATAAAATGAAACCTAACCAACAGATCTACCAAATCAGTTAAGAAACAGCACAGCCCTAGTACTTTAGAAGCCCTTGTGTGGCCTTCCCAGATCATATTCCGTCCCTCCAGAAAGACATGAACACCAGCCTGCATTTTGTGTGATCATTCTATTACTTCTCAATTGAGTTTTCACACCTCATATGTAATTCTAAAATGATATGTTTTTAGGGTTTCTTCTTTTGAACCTTATTCAAATGGGTTCATACTGTCTTCTTTGGTGACTTATTCCTTTTTTTCAACATTATGATTTTGAGATGCAGCCATATTTTCGCTTCTAGCTGTGGCTCGTCCATGTTCTCTGCTGTATAGTATTTCTTTGTATGACTACTTCAGAATAAACTTATCCATGTTATTGGTGACCTACATTTGAGATGATTCTCGTATTTTGCTATTATAAACATACTGACATGAACATTCCTGCATAGGCCTCCGCTGTACATGTGCTGAAGTCACTCTTCATTACATATGTAGGAGGGGCTTGTGCATGGACTCTTCGGTTTATAATTTCAAAAGGTTTATATCAACATATACACCCATGTGATTTCTCTTTTCTCTATATCAGGGGTCAGCAAACTACTGCCCATGAGCCAAATCAAACCAGCTACCTGTTTTGTAAATAAAGAATTATTGGAACACAGCCACCAATTGGTTACTCATTGTCTGTGGCAGCTTTCATGAATCAAGAGCAGAGCTGAGTTGTCACAAGAGACCTTATAAACTGCAAAGCCTAAGATATTTACTATCCGGCTCTTTACAGAAAAGTTTGCCAACCCCTATTCTATATCGTTGTAAACACTTGGAATTTTCTGACTTTTAAAATCCCTGCTAATTTGGTGCATATGAAATGTTTCATTGTGGTTTAACATATAAATATATTAAATTGAATTTTATTTAATTACTAATGATGTTTATCATCTTTTCATATGCTTATGAACTTTTCCTGTTTCCTCTTGTGTGAAATGTTTATTCATGCCTTTTGCCAATTTTCCTATTAGGTTTTTTAGGGTTTTCTTCCCAACTTTCTGAACCAAAGGAATTCTTTACACATACTAGTTAACAAACATTTCTCAGTAACATATATTTGAAATATTTTGTCCAAGACCCTGGCTTATTTTTTATTTTTATTTATGGTGTTTTTTGCTAAACAAAATTATTTAATTTAAATGTCTATTAAATGTCTTAAGAGATGCTTCCATACCCTAATATCAAAATATAAAGATATCCTGTTATGCTGTCTTCTCAAAGTATCTGTTTCAAATATTGCATTTCACATTTAAGTCTTTAAACCACCTAGAATTAGTTTTTGTATATGGGGGGAGACAGGGCTCCAATTTTATTTTTTCCACAGGAATTATCACTTTTCCCAGCATCATTTATAATATTTTTCCTTCTTTTCCCACTGATTTACAGTGCCTGTTGTCCAAAGGTCACACTCCAAATAGGAAAGGATCTCTCTAGACCCTTTATTTGGTCCATTGGTCAGAAGAAAGACAGAAGAAAGAGAGTGACAATATACACTGTTATAACAGCTGGTTGTGCAAGTAACATCACATTGCTTATCTCTGCTTTTCCACGTATGTTTTAAAATTAGTTTATTCAAGTCCATGAAAAATCAAATTGGAATTACTTTGGATTTATATAAAATTCAAGAGAATTCACTTCTCTGTAGTATAAGAACTGAGAACATGGTATATATGTTCCTATTAAGATCTTATTTAGTATCTTCCAATAAAATATGATGATTTTCTCCATAAAACGCATGCATATTTTGATAGGTTTTTTTTGTTGTAATGGTGGTTAGTTGTTCTCAATTTAGCGGATATTAAAAAGAATATATTTTTCCATTTTATTTTAGTTACCTTTCCTGATTTTTATAGGTACATGGATATAGAATTGAGCTTTGTATTTTGATTTTTGTACCAGATAAACTTGTAAAACTCTCTTATTGGCTTAACTTTGGTTAGAACTAATGACAGTGGGCATTTATGGCTTGTTCTGGATTATTTAAAAAATGCTTCTTACATTTCACTTTGAGTATAACACTTGCTGTACACTTCTGTGTACAACCTTTTTCAGGTTAAGGAAGATCCATTTTATTCCTAGTTTGCTAAGATCTACGATCATAAATGAATGTTGAATTTTGTCAAACTTTTTTTTTTACTGTTTTCATTAATATAATTAAACACTTTTCTCATTTATCTGTTAATGTAGTAAGTTACAATAATTGATTTTCTACTATTAAACCATCTTGTATTACTAGTATAAACAATCTAGCTCATTAATTTTGAGCTTACTTCTGTTGTATTTATAAAACCCATACCAAAAGTTACTTTAGTTTCTACACCGAATTTTTATCATATAGTATTTTTGTTACCGATTAATTCTAAATACTTATAATTTCAATTATGATTTTTAAAAATCAATTAGTTCTTTGAAAATGTGTTTTTAAGTGTTTTAATTGTTTTTTCCTCCTAGATTCATACTTGCTATCAATTTCTAACTTCATTGGATTTAGGAAATATGAGCTGTATTATATTAATATTTATTTTCCAATTGTGGAGTGTAATGTTCCCTGAATGTTACTTGTTAAGTGCACTGTTCAATCGTCTTATCGCTTTGCTGATGTTTCTGTCTGCTTTGATCTACCAGTTACTGAGAGATGTATTATAAGCCCTCCTAGTGCAATTTGAGACGACATTATTAGGTGCATATGAAAATAGAACTGTGAGGGACTTCTGGCTGGCTCAGTCAGTAGAGCATGCAACTCTTGATGTCGGGGTCATGAGTTTGAGCCCCATGCTGGGTGTAGAGATTACTTAAAAAATAATAGAACTATTATATCTGAGACATGACTTGAAGCCTTCATATTTAGAAATGCTTCTTGACTTTAAGTTTACTTTTTATTTTTTTTTTTTAAAGATTTTATTTATTTATTTGACAGAGATAGAGACAGCCAGCGAGAGAGGGAACACAAGCAGGGGGAGTGGGAGAGGAAGAAGCAGGCTCATAGTGGAGGAGCCTGATGTGGGGCTCGATCCCATAACACCGGGATCACGCCCTGAGCCGAAGGCAGACGCTTAACCGCTGTGCCACCCAGGCGCCCCTAAGTTTACTTTTTCTGACAATAAAATACACCAATTTGTTTTGTTTACCACTAAATGGTAAACAAACTTTCTATCCTTTGACTTTATATCTTAATCCAAATGTTTTAAATATATAGCCTATGAACTGAACATGGCAAATTTTTGTATTTGCTCCAAAATTCAATATGAGATTTGTTTTTTAACTGGAGAGTTTAACTTATTTACATTGACTATGATGTGATTACTATGTTTGGATTAGTTCTATAATCTTCTTTTGTGCTTTCTACTTTCTCTACTTTTTTTTAAATCAAGGCAATAGGCATTATTGAAACTTTTAAAAATAAAAAGAAATTAATTTTTTTTCCTTAGGCAAGATATGCTCATCACAGAAAACACAGAGAAGAAAAAAGAATTTTAAAATTTGATTAAACTTTTCATATTCCTTACCTTCGTGTATACCTGCCCAAAATTGTATTATTTTTCATATGTTCAGTTAGATTGGGTATGATGATAACTGTACATATATATAGTGTTAAAGTTTTTAAGGACGAAAATTATACTATGAAATAATATTTAAGATTTCCTTAACAATACAGGATAGATTGGAGGAAAGAGATTAACAACATAAAATGCAAAATAAAAAAACTGCTGTAGTTTTCTGAGTATAAGATAAAAGCATGGTTAAACATACATTCGAGCCCTCAGCACATACTTATCTTTGATAAATACGTCACTAAAGTAAAAGCCAAGAAGTCACACTAGGTTTAAAAGCAAATCTTCATACCCCCACTATTATTAATGTAAGACAGTGTTTTAAGTCATAATTCAAGCATAAAGTCATTGAACCTTGGCTTTTTAATGATACCATAAATCTCAGTTGTGTAAAATAGAAATCAGTTCACTTTTGCAACATCTTGACAAGTGATTGGAAGGTGAATTGGTTAATCTAAGGTCTGTTCGTCTACGTGTAGTCATATTAAATTGTGGCAATAGTTTCACTGAATTCACCAGTTGTATAATGTTGCATAAATATAGCCTTAGTTTTAAAATTAAGACCTGGCAGCATTTCTTTTGAAGGTTGCCAAGTCTGGAGCTATTAAAGGCTGTCCCATCCCAAGAACTTTCCACTTGTAGCTGTCAAAGATCTTTTTTCTTAATTAAGCCAAAATAGCTTGATGTCTGAGTTACTTCCTGATTGCAAATTAAGTGTCTTTGGAAACCACTCTACATCTCCCAGGCCTAGAGGCCAATCCATGTTGTTCTTTAGATTTATGTGCACTCCGGTGGGGAAAGTAGGAGGGGATAGCACAAGGGAAAAATGCACTGGGCAGTGAGGCAGGTGTTACTGAGCAGGACTTAACCACAGGAGGATGTGTGCCCATTGCAGGGTCTGTCCCTGTCAGGGGCGGTGTCTGTAAACTGTCGGGCCAGCCCTGTTTCCACACTGTGAGGAGCGTTTAGAAAGACATTCAGTATCCTTACCTCACAGAATGCACCATCTTAGTCCTGAACACCCACACTGACCTGCACTCTGTTCAACAGCCTAGGTCTTCCAGTTCAGGAATCCATGTAGTTCTCTGAAAATGGCCACATACCACTTTTTTGGACCCGATACTCAGCATATAAAATGTGTTCGGTGCTAGGCACATGGCTAAGTTCAGGGAATATCATGATACATAATTTAGAAATAACTTATGCATTCTCAGAGCTCATGAAAGCATAAGCTCAGAACACAAATAACAACAAAGGCATTTTCCGCATTCACTTTAAGCCTTTGGCCTTCCTGGATAACCATCCTTCCCCATACAAACCCCACCCAGGAGGCTTTATTTTTGCAATGACTTGAATAAACAGTCTTTCTGCAAAATGTGGTGAACCAGGACCCAGACAGACAACTGTCTTGGGCAAAGGCAGCAATCTGCTCAGTCACGTCACATCAGATGTGGGGCATACAGGTGAAGGGCTCTGAACGTAAGAAGTGACTTCACTTTCTCTAGGCTAAATACAGCTGCTTCTATTCAGCTGCTGGGTGCTGTTTTTCTTTTCCCATTTTGGAAAACTCTCTCCCTTCAGTGAAAATTCAATGGTGAATCATCGAGACCCCACAAGGAGAGAATTGTGCTCCATGGCGGACACCTGGGCAGAGGGCCACCCATGGCAGCTGCCCACAGAATGGGTCTGCTGGGCACACAGCCATCCCCCCCAGGCCGGCTCTGACCCAGGTTACAGTAATGCTAATGATTTGCTTTAATCCAACCAAAATAAGAGTAGGCAATCTTAAAGCTTTTAAAGAAAAAAAAAATCTAGCTCTACCTTTGACCCAGGCAATTTTTCTTCAAATATTTAAAGTTCAAAGGCACCATGTGCTTATACTTTTATTTCAAACCAGAAAATCACCCTTATTGTACTTGATCACCCTCTTATGTTAATTTGCAGACTTGCTTAATAATAAAGCATGTACTGCATGTTAGCCTAATATATCATGTATACAATACTATCAGAACCTTTTTTTCACTTATTAACTAGGAAACACTGACCTTGTGGGTAAACGTCTTTAGCATCCATTTTTAATCATTATTATTTTACTAAAGAGTTGCAAGAGTGAGGTTTTAACATGGCTTATGGGAGAATTATACCAGTCTTTATGGAACACATTGCTCACAGCTGTGGTGAAACAGCCATCACTAAAAATCACAACACTTTTTATTCCATGTCAATGACATCATTGGTATAATTTAAGTATAATTCACATGTGGGAAGCAGTTGTCCACCAATGTGAAATTATCCTCACACTGAATTCTAAGCAGAGTGGGGGTGGGGGGAGACTGTAACATAAAGCAATTTTATTTCATCTGCATTAATCATTAATGTTATTTCCCAAATATTGTAGATAATATTATCAAAACCCATACTTCCCCTCCTATAATAGCAGATGATATTTTTCAAATACTTCTTAAGGTATTAATAGGAAGACAACTTTCCATAAGACCACCGTACCACCTGGGAGTTTTCAGCTTTTCAATTATACACGTTCTACAGTGTCCATTCCATAAAGACAGAGTTTCTGTTTAGAAATGTGACAGTGAGGCAGTTAGTGCCTGAAATCTAAACTGGTGTCCTCTGAGAATCTGATGAGAAATCTGAAAATGTAATGGAAAGAATACCAATAACACGTGGATTATTATATAGAATATTTAGATCCTCATTGGCAGAGAGAAAGAGAGAAACAAGTGACAAGGCCCATTATTTAGTCTTGTTGTCTTATCTCTAACATTGCCTTGCTTCATGATAATTTGAATGTCACCCTATATCTTTTCGTTGGGCAAAATTAATTTTTAGCTTATTTTATAGGATGAAATGAGTCCCAAATTGCTTTTTACTTAATAAGAACTAGCTTCTCTTTGACTTCCTTTCATCCAAACAGGAGAAAACAAAATCTGTTCTGATGGAAAAATACGATCAAAGAGACAGAGGAGAGGACCAGGTAAGGGCATTCATCTGCAAGGGGCACATTCTGCTTAAGGGGAATTTTTGCAACTGGAAACACAAAGCTTCTAATAGTCATTCAGTGAGACATTCAGCCCCATATACAAACCTCTGATTATGTGATTGCTCTGGAGATAGAGACATTCAATAAAGTTCCACTGATTACTGTGCCCTGCCAGACATTGTTCTAGGCATGGAGTTTTACTGGTAAGAAGGACAAAATTCCCGCTCTGCCAAGGGGCTTACTTTCTAGTGGAAGACACAAGAAGAAAGAAAGAAAGAGAGGGAGCGAGAAGAGAAGACGACGAAGAAGGGGAAGAGGAAAGAAAAGGAAAAAGAAAAGGAAAAAAGAAAAAGGAAAAAGAGAGGATGTAATCTCAGGTAGTGATAATACAAAGAAGTAAAATAAGGCAAGAACTAGAGCTTATCTAGGTGTGGGGATGGAGGAGAGGGAGGTTATTTTGAGGCTGTGGAAGGGAAGTTTCTCTGGGAGGTGAAATTTGAGCAGAGACCTTAATGAGGCGAGAATGAGCTAGGGGGTGATCAAGGAAGCATAGTCCAGGCCTGGCTGAATGAACAACTATCATCAGGTGAGAATAACCTTGGTATGTTCCAGAAACTAGAGGAAAGAGACCAACTGTGGTGCTTGCCAGAGGAAAAGTGATACAAATCAGAGCAGAGGGGTAGGAAATAAGACTGGGGAAGGAAGCAACTCCTTTGGGGCCTTGCAGACCACATCACGGTGAAAACTCTGGATTTAATATCAAGTGTGAGAGAAACTGCAGATAGATTTTGAGCAGAAAAGTAGAGGAGTCTGGTTTATGTTTTAAAAGATTTGGGCTGCTTTGTGGAGAACTGATAACAGGAATTCAAGAGTGGCATCAGAGATTGGGTAAGAGGTTTGTCTATTAATTCAGGAGAAAGACAACAATAGCTGGAATAGGGTTGTGGGAATGGAGAGGTGGAAACTGATGAGAGTTGCAAATTGTGAAAGAAGGAGAAGAGTGGAGAAGAACTCCCAGTGACCAGGTGAGAGGTGGTGCCACCAGCTGAGATGGGAACTCAAGACAGTTCCGGGCCTCAAAGACTCAAGGAGCTCATGTCATGGGGAAGAAACCAACACACACACACCTGACAGGTGTTGCAACAGAAATATACTCGGGAATTTCCTGATCTCTGGAATTTCCATAACTTTAAGCACTTCTTCTTTTGCCTTTAGCATAAATAGGTCACTGAATAGTATGGCCTGTTGAGATATGCGGTATTTTAGTATTTGTTGATTGCATAATTGGTTTGTACAGCAGCATTTTATTTACAGTTACATATCATATAAATATCTATTGCTTAGCACCACAGAACGTATCCTCCTTGTCCATGTAAATATATGGGAAAGTGTGCCTCTTTTTTGCCAAATTTCCATGCTGGTCCTAGGCAACCATCATTACTCAAGATAGAATCATAGTATCCTTTTCTGAACTCCATAAGATTCATCGATATTCGACAGAGCAGAGTAGGAAGAGAGAGGAGCTTCTGCACTCACGGAAAGGGTTTCATCACCCATGGAAAGAAACCATAAGAAGGCCACATGGTAATAGGAGAATTAATCCCCCACAATTCCAGAGTACTTGCAGATTCCCAAACTTTGGAGGGTGTGTTAAAATATAGAACCCCAGAACCCATCTACAGAATTTCTGATTCAGTACATTGAGAAAGGGGCCAAATGGTCTTTTTGTTTATGAAGCTTCCCCTGGGTCTGATGCTAAAGTTATACTGATCACCCTTGGAGAAATGATACCTATCGTCTACAAGTACTCTTGTTTTATCCTGTGCCTTCTAAATAGTACACAGATGAATCATGTCCAGTGTAAAGTTTTAGAACTAAGAATGACAAAAGATGAGAGGGGTTTTAAGGATTCTCTGATTTAAACCTTTTAGTTTTTGAAATATCAGAGTTTGAGGAAACAGATTTCTCTTAACTTCAGATCTAGTCACACGTAAAACACGTCTTAAAGAAGTAACTATAGTTACCAAATACAGATTGCCTTAGGATATTTTAGTTATTTTTAATGGAGGCAAGCACGATACATTTGAGTGATTTCATAAAAGCTGATTTAATTTTTTTTGGCCTAGGGCAAAAATTTTAGAAAGAGCTTTTGTGACTGCAATCAGTATGTTCAAATTATGCATAATTTTGTTTCCAACATTCTCATCTTGGATCACAAGAAGTATAATTACTAACAAGATGGAGAATTCTACCCTCACCTTAAGACATTTAGTATGTACTCTCATTAGAAACTATAGGAAAAGATCCAAAGTTACAAGGAAAAAAATATAGTACATTTTATAGTTCCCTTTACAAGCATATCAATTTCAATGAATAATCACAAACGTCAGGATAATGCTCATCAACTTCTAATACTATAGAATCCTTTTGGGACAGACCCATAGGCATTTATTATAATTAATTATTCATGTTTTCATTAACTTCCTATGGTATACTCTCATTAGGTGAAATAAAGATTGTGTCCAAATTCCTGTTCTTAAGATAGGTCTTGGCTTTTAAAATTTTTACTTCTGCATTAAATAATTTAATGTCCTAGGAAAAACTTGAAAAAAACTTTATTTTTAATAACTTAATACCTGAAAAAATCAATATACTTTATATGAATTTTTTTTGTGTACAGATTCATAAAATCATAGATGAGAGCTCTTACTATTAGATGATAATAAAAATTCAAAAATGAATTCACAACTTTTAATACAGGGGTGCTTGTGCCTCTAGCACTTTCTTTTCTAACGTTAGAAAATATAGACTTTTATCAGAGCTCCAGTAAGTTCGTTTTCACGATGTCTCTTATATTACTCAGAATAGGAACTATTTGTCATGGTGATGACTTAATAAGTGTAAAGAAGACGATGAAACTTACTCTCTCATAACTTGAGTTGGGTCTTTGAATGTGAGAAAGACTCTAGCTCAAGCATCACTGAGAGGACTTGCACAGAGTCCCCTAAAGAAAGGAAGTTTCTGAGATGTTCCTGTGGCAATGGACTTGAAGGGCACCCTTTAAAAAAAAAAGTTGTTTGGGAAGCCAGAATTCAAAACTAGCCAATTTGAGACACTTTAAGAAGACTTAGAAAAACATAAAAATTAGCATTATCTAATAAACCAAAAGCTAAAAGAAAATTCTGCTACCACATGTAAGGCACTTCAACAGCTGAAATATAACCTCTAGTATTAATATTTCATTTCTCTGGGCTTCTTGGACAAATGTATCCCATTCATGGTTCCTCTAATTAGGTACAGCCCTAGACAAAATTATAAAGAAAGTCAAGCCTGTCTCCTTTTCTGCATCTTTACCCTCTTCTGATTAGCAACCACCTGGGTTCTCCTGCAAGCCGTTTGTACTTTTATAGAACACTGACTCTAAAGTGCCAACGACACCCTACATGACACTCCTGGAGGTGAGGGTGTATTGACATTGCAGAAGAGAACTTTAGGGAGACAGTCATGTCTGAGCACATAGTTAATCTCTAATGGTTAGATTTCTGATACTAGGCATATTAACCTTTATGAATCAGAAAGTAAGGTGACTGATATATACATCTACATAAAGATAAATATTTTTTCTTAAACGTGGATCAATGAAGAAAGGAGTGGAGAAGGAGGAAAAGAAAGGAGAGGCAGTGACTATAGTCAGCCAACTTCAAAAATTACCAGGCAAATTCCATGCATGCTTCCCCTATTGATCCCAATCTACCAAGGAGAACCCCCTTCTCTGGAGCATTTAGGAAGGCTTTGGAAACTTGCTACTTCTGACTCCAGTAGAAAGCAGTGTAGCATAGTGGTTAAGAGGGTGCACTTTGGAGTAAGATAGACTGGACTGCAATCCCAACTCCGACGCGGGCAAATTCCTTAGCATCTCCATACCTCAGTTTCCTTGTCTGCAACATGGGGATGATATCATACAGGGTGGTGGTAAGTAATAAATTAGTGAACACACAGCAAATGTTTAGAAAATTGAAAGAATAGTGAAAGCTTGACAGGGGTTGAATATCCTCATTTGTGCGGTCCCAGGAGTCTCTTACTTCCACTTTGCCATACTCACCTATGCAAGGCAAATAACCAGAAAGGAGACATTCTTGATCCTCCTGAGGGTGTTAGATAGAGGAACAGGAGTGCTTGTGAGAAAGAAAGAACTGCAATTATTTAATTCACTAAGGAGAAAACTAAGGAATATTTCTGGGAACAGCTTCTATTTTGCCCAGAAGAAGCAGAAAAGCTCGAATGACAGCAAGAGAGCAGGAGGAATTTATTTATGTGGGCTGTAAGGACGAATGCTCTGACTGAAAAAGGTGTTCAAGTCTGAAAGAATTGCCGTGGGAGCGGAGGCGGCCGCCTGCTGCAGACATGGTTGTGCCCGGGGCAAGCGGATAAGCAAGGTGCCCTTGAAACCTTTCTCAAGCTCTATGTCAATATTTCCAAGGGAATCTTTCTGTATGTATAAACATAATAGAAATGTGTAAAGCTTTGGGCTAAAAACTTAAGGATTATAGCAGGAAAATGTTTGTTCTGTCTTTAATATGACAGGAGCACACCGTCATGTTGAAGCTGACCCCATATAACCAAAATTCTTCTTCATTCTCTGTTTGAGAATCCTTATGATGTGTAATGATATAGTAAACACTGTAGCTTGATAGAGATCCTTATATTTAGGGATAGAAGCAGAGTTTTTAATGCAGAGGATTTGATTTTGAGAATATTCATGACAAAGTCACCTTAATAATTTGATAGACTTGGGTAAACATCAAAAGTATAAGAGGATGAATCCATAAATAAAAGCAATAAATAACTCATTTATGAGTCCTCTCACGATTTGGAAATGCAAATTAATTTTAGAATAGTGTATAGGCCAACTGTTCATCCAAGAAATGGAAGAAAAATATTCTGTAGAAAAGCTCCCAGGAGAAATATATGAGTCTTTTTAGTAAATATGCCTAATGATTCTTTTTGACCTCATGGCATAAATCATAACAAATTGAGTTATGCAGTAACTTTTTGAGATGGCATAATAAAAGACCAATTAAAAATCTCAGGATATGTATAGTATACTGTCATAACACATAGATTAAGGATCTTATATTAAGGTTATAAAATGTTTTTGTTTGTTTTCCATTTTAAGATTAAATATCATTTTCCTCAGGACAAATAGTTGAGGGTTTCCTTAATTCCAACATTCCATTGGTCAAAAATCCCAGCAGCAGAATGTTTCTGCAGTGAACTCTCTTTATCTCCCTGAAATATGAAAAGAAAACAGCAACGTGGGAGTTAAGTAACAGGAACTAGACTCTACACAGGACTTTGCAGTCAGGCAATACTACTGTTCAGCCATGTGTCGGTCTTCAGCTGTTTTACAGACCAACACCATGAGGTAATGTACACCAAAGCTACGGTGTGTATGACCTCCCTGTCAGACGTCTAACTACCTTGCATCCTCCATAACAAACTCTCAATCATTTGGATTTCTGCATTTCTGACAGGGTGGGCTATTTTTTATGTGCTGAGATTCCCAGTAGGGTCTTAGTAATACTGCTGGTTACAGAAAAAGAAGGGAACAGACGTTGAAAGAAGGGAATGTGCCCTGAAGTCCTTAAAGGAAGGGGGAACCTAGAGACCATTGAAAGGATCTAGTTGCTGGGGAAGGACACACCACTGAGGAGAATCTGGAGGGGGTCATAGCCCTGAGCCTTCACCTTTTCCCCACCCCCACCTCAGGACTCCCAGCTTCCAGTGGCCCCTGGCTACACCTAGGTGATTTCCAAGGTTTCCAGTTCTGTCCACAATATGAATTCTCCTCAGAGCACATATTATTCCTTGTGTAACTTGAGAAATGGGTAAAATAAAAGATGGCATAGTGTAATTTGTGGTTAAACGAATAGAATGTTCAGATAACATTGTTTGTTTTCAATTACAGTAATATCACACAGTTGGCCAACTTGAGAGAAACAGATGGGTGGTTATCTTCATTCTTCTAACTATTTTCTAAAGAGTTAAGACATGTCCATAGCAGGGCTTTTATAAAGTAAGATTCTATTCTCCTGTTCTCTAAGTAAAGCATTGCACTTTTTGTGAGAAAGCAGGGTTATCTATTTCTTCTAAAATGCCTTAATGAATGGGAAAAGATATGGTTAGGTTACAGAGTACGGCAACATTTGCTTTTGGCATCATTATCTGGGGATTTTTGTGCTTTTCTTCCTCCTTTGCCTTATCTCTTTTCCCTTTTCACAGTTCACACTTACACAAACTGTGTCATTCATTGTAATGATAAAGCAAGTACTGAGTGTTTAGCTTTCATTCTTGCCCTGGGATGTTAAAACTGACAGCTTAGCACCTCTATTACTTTTTATCGGTGAGTCATTGCCCTTGCCAACACTCAAGATAAGAAAGTCTCACACTTGCCAGAGGGAGAAAAAAAAAAAACAGGAAAACTGAAAAGAGAACTGGGGCTAGGTTATAGGAACCACAAAATGGGCGATAGGAGGCTGTTTTAAAAAAATGGATGGGAATTGCCATTCACCAGGACAAAGTTATTAATGAGAAACTGTCTGGTGTGATTTAGGTCATTTCCAATAGAGTCAATTTTCAACTACCCAGTTAACCAGTGTAAACCTCTGAAGGAGTACAGAAATTCAGGACTTGATCTCATTTTAATTCAAATGTTAAGAGACCTCCATTCAAAATGAATCTGGATCCTTCACCCCAAATCCTTATTTATGAGAGATTAGCCACAAGAACAGAGAATCAACATTTGATACTACTGTATTTGTGTGTGTGTGTGTGTGTGTGTGTGTGTGTGTGTGTGGGTGTGGGTGTGTATGTGCATACACAGATAATCTACCTCATAAGATCGGAGAATTCAATGACACATTAAAACTGTCCCTGGACCACTGTTATTCAGTGATAATTTTGAGGAGATTAAAAGAGTTTTATGTTTCTTTTCCTCCTCAATTACAGACCATCTTTCCTGGCGCTCTGCCTCCATTCCTTCTATCTGCATACTTGCAAAAGAAGCTGCAAAGGGGTGGAGGAACCTGCTTATTCAGTAGCCACCCCATGGAAGTTCTGTCCTATGGTTCATAAAGGGTTTGAGAAGTCTGGGAAAATACTACAGTGATTTAAAGTTCCCATGTAGAACCAGTTCCTCTTTCTTTTGACTGAATGGTTGAGGTCATATTGAGATGAAGAATAGACACATTTAATGTGTGCTAAAACCATTCCATGTCATCACAGTTTGCTCTCTCCATGACCATGTGAAGTTCTGAGCAAGCATAAGCCACATCCATAAAACATCCTCTGCTGATTGATTCCCAATGACAATTACTTTGTAGCGAAGTAAGAACTTCAAGATGCTTGCAAAGCAATCTGTGTGAAGAAATCTCCTAATCTGTAATTTCTCCCCAGTTACTCAATTGTCTTGCCCATATCTAATCTGATAGCATTGTGTTTTAGTAATTACCTTTTAAGAATCTTTCCCAAGTTTCAAATTCATCATTAGCTACCATTAAGCTATCAAATTCATTATTCATTACGAGGAATAAAGCTACTTTCTGGTTGCACTCAGATTTATTTGGTTAACATAATATTTGATTCGCTTGTGTAATTATAGATACAAACAAGCCTGGAACTACTATGGATCAACATCCTATTGGAAGGAGCAGACATGTAAAGGATGTACTAGGGAGGGCTGGTAGCCTCTAGATTTCAGCTACTCATGGATATTAGTTAATAAATCTTACAGAGGGAATAGTGACAGATAATCCAGTGCACTGATAATGGAAATCAGATTTTTAAATTTAAATTTTTTATTGTATTCCCAATTTACAGATGGAGAAACAGAGTTATTGAAATTTTAAGTAACTTAATTAACATCACAAATCTGCTAAAATCCTTAAAGGATATACAGGAAACATGATTATACGGAAATTCTAAGCATTATCTAGGAAGTAGGAGTGTAAAACCGGCCAACTACATTCCAGTGAATAGTGGATGTGCTGGAAGTGTAGAGATAGTTAAAATAGGACTCAAGGAAGCCTTCTTCAATGCTTAAGATGAAGCGCAAACCAACCAGACAGAAGAGAGACAGGCCCCAGGGTATGAAAGAGAGCCAAAGGGAATGAGGGCAGCATGGGAAAAGAATTGCCAGTAGTTCCTAGAGTAGAAGGAACATGATTAAATAAAATGAATTAAAGAGGGAGTAGAAGCAAAATACAAAGACTATGTTATGCTAGAGAATTTAAACTTTACTCTGAGGACAGTAGGAATTAGGCTTTTGAGTCACAGGCTCAGATTTGAGCTTTTGGCTTATCACGTTTGAGCGCACTGTTTAGAAAGGACTGCAATGGCAAATAGGAAGGAGGCTGTAGCAGTAATCCAAGCAAGAGCTGATGGTGGTCTGAGTTTGCATTGCATCTATGGAGATGGAGAGGAGATATACATTTAGCTGCTAGCTTCATTAGGACTTGCTAATTGATTGAATATAGAAGTGGTGGCGACAATGAGTAAATACTAAGGGTGAGTGAGGTTTCTGGAGTAGTTGACATCTGGATAGAGGGAGGTATCATTCCTTGAGATAGCAAACTCAAGAGGAAAAGGAGTAAGGCTCAGGGGTGCTGAAATTTAACTCTAGACGTGTTACATTTGAATATCCAGTTTGAGATGACCTATGAGCAGGTGAATACATAAGTCTAGAGTTTAGGAGAAAGATGTGGGCTGGAAATGGATATGGTAAATATCAGCATATGGGTGTGAATAAAATCCACAGAAAATGAAATAAGGAAAATGGAAAATGGGGAAAGAAACTGAGCCAAACTTCCTCACAATGGTAGCCCATTTCTGACTATTTCTGTCATATGGGTGATATGTCAATTAACAAGTCACCATACTTATACATAATGGAATGTGTATAATGGCATACTTCTTTTTAAAAACTTCAATGCACTAACCCTGACTTTGCTTACATGAAAGAGATGGAGAAGACTGAGCCGGAAAACCCACAGCGTGACTGTGATGTTTCTTGACCACTCCAAGCAGGCAGAATGATTATTCAAAACCAAGGTACCATCATTATAAATGTATCCTAATTGTACAGCATCAAAAAAAGTAGTGGAGTTGACACTAGCGGTAGCTGGAAGGAAGTGGATGGGATATCATATCTAAAGTGGTCTTCACCTTCAAAGTGAGTCTTTTCTGTCCCTCAAGAATGGGAGTGCTTCCAGGTGATTTGCTACAGTGGAAATTAAAAAAGCACTGGAATTGGAGTTAAAGTCTCCACTCTAGGGGCGCCTGGGTGGCACAGCGGTTAAGAGTCTGCCTTTGGCTCAGGGCATGATCCCGGCATTATGGGATCGAGCCCCACATCAGGCTCCTCTTCTAGGAGCCTGCTTCTTCTTCTCCCACTCTCCCTGTTTGTGTTCCCTCTCTCGCTGGCTGTCTCTATCTCTGTTGAATAAATAAATAAAATCTTAAAAAAAAAAAGTCTCCACTCTACAACCTATCTCTACTCCTCAATAATGAACAGTTTAAACAGCCCCTAAGGAATGCTTTGGCAGACAGCATAAGAAACGACGACTACAGAAGCCTAATTTAAAAATAAGCTTCCTCTTTTTACCACACACAGGTTAGTTACTTTCTCTGGATATATATCCTCACCTAGAGTAGCAGGGTGTTCACAGATGAACTCTGGGGTTTCCAACATCCTGTGGCCCCAATCACCTGCAAGAGTTAAGTTAGAACACAGACTTCACTGGGGAAGCTCCATAGGCCTGAATCCACTTCCCACCCCCACCCCACGCCGGTAGACAAGTACTTCTAGACTGGTAGCATTCTCAGTCAGAATTTGTCATCATTCAAAGCCCAGGAAGACCACGGTGCCTATGTCAATCTTTTCCTTCAAGGTCCTAGTTTTCATTTTGCCTTGAAATAACTTTTATTTTTATTTTTTATATTTATATATATATATTTTATTATTTCTAGCTATCGCATACACTCTATGACTGCCATCACAACATTTCCCATAATTTGCCCCCATCTCTATCCAGCGCACTAAGGCTGACTGTAACGCAATATACCATTTCCAACAACGTCTACATTTTATTGTTTGCATTTTTTAAGCCAATATAACTGTATTTTCACTGAAACCACTGTTTCATCTGTGGATGGTAGGTTAATTTCTATTTTTTTTTAATTTGGCATTTAAAATTTTCCTTCTAACAGCTAACCTTACTCCCCTCACGTTCGCCAAAATACCTCCAACACCGAAAGCTGGCCTAATATTTGTTGTTGTTTGCACACTCCCTTTTTCTCTTCAACTCCATTTGATATATGTTTCCCAGGACGTAGTGGAAACTGCTGGCCTCAGAGGCTGGAAAATATAACTCCGAATTTCCTACAATCTCAGCTCCACTTTCTCCCGCGCTCCCGCCAGGGTTTGGAGCACTGTTGTTGTCACGTGGACTCAGGGCGACAGGGCCCGGCCGGCCAATGGACGCGCGGCGGCTCCGCACGCCCCGCCTCCCGACTCTGCAGCCCCGGGACTTTGCGCACCACAGCGGGGAGGAGGCGAAAAAGTTTCTTTGCGGGCAAGAGGGATTTCGGTGCGCCGACGCTGCTCAGGCTGCCGAGCAGCCGCAGCCGGCAGTCCTCTCTGGTTTCCCTCTCGCTGCTCCGGGGCATGAAAGGGCTTAGCTGCTGGGCGTAAAAGAAAGGAGTTTGCCGGGCAGCGCAACAGAAGGGCGCGTGCACGCGGCCCCGAGCGCGGACGGCCACTCTCGGCTGCAAGTTTGTGCCGGGCCTCCAGCGCGCGCCGGCTGCGGAGCGCCGGGCAGAGCGAGAGGCCTCAAGAGCGCGATGGGCGCACCAAGGCTTCGCGCGCCGTCGGTGGCACTGGGACTGCTGCTGGGTGCGGTGCTGGGACGCCTGGGCCCGGCCGAGGGCAGCGGTCGCGGAGGCCCGGGGGCAGTGGGGCAGCCTTCCGGGGTCGCCGCCGAGCGCCTGTGTCCCGCTCCCTGCCGCTGCCTCGGGGACCTCCTGGACTGCAGCCGCCAGCGGCTGGTGCGCCTTCCTGAGTCGCTCCCGCCCTGGGTCGCTCGCCTGTAAGTATTCTCCTTGAGGGCGGAAGGGGAGCCGCTCGAGATTCGCGAGGGGCCAGGGCGATTGGCGCGCGGTTGCCTTTTCTGGGGCAGTTGCCCCTGACAGGCCTCAAGCGGCGCTCGGTGGAGATGGAAAAGGAGCCGTCGAGGCCTCAGTCGCCCTACCCTAGTGCCTAGCGGGCCGCGCGGTGGGCCCTGGGCTTACCCCACCTGGCCGCAGGTGGGCGAAGGAAGGGAGCCGCTGACAACTCCTAGGAGTAGAGTCAACGTCGTGAGCCCAGAGCCTGCCAAGTGGATTCAAATGCGCGCCCCTGCGAGGGCGGGACAGGAGAGGTGGCAATCTGCGGGTTACTAGAGTTCGCAGTTCTCCCAGGGTGTTAAGATCCTGTGGCTCAGCTGCAGTTTCTAACTGGTTTAGGCCCCCTTTCCTGTTCCCAACCAGTAACTGAAAGAGCTCCTTTCATTTGAGAAGCCTCCTCAACAGAGTCGGTCACTGTCCAAGCTATAGTAGACTTCGTTTCGTTGTTCTCTCCCCTGTGCTTAATTTCGCTGTAGGAAATTCCCTAAAGCCTCAACCAAATTGTAACACATCCTTGTTCCAGTAGGAAGTTGACGGAACTGATCAGTAGATATGCAAGGAAAGGAACTAGAGTTTTCAAAACGAAGGGTGTGATTTCTGTAGCTTCTCAGCAGACAGTTTAGGAGAGAGGACTGGGCGCTGTTATGCAAGTTTTTGGATGCTAGCTGTGAAGTCTGAAAACCTGAATTCATTGCCAACTGCGTAGAAGAACAAGGAAGAAAATGTAGTTTAGTTGGAAAGGCTGATTCTTTCCAAATGTCATCTCCTTATTCTCTCCCAGCCCTAGTTTTGTTAAAATTGGTGGACTTGTGTAAAATGTAAACAATTACAACTTGTGTTTCTTTAAAAAAAATAATTATCTTGTCTAAAAGAAATTAAAGTGCAGTCCAACCTTAACCCTTAGATTTGGGCCTAGCAGAATTGCAATGGAAATTCTACATTCTTAAAACAATTCTGCTAGACTATCCTAAAATCCTAGTAGTAGTAGTATGGAGTTTGGTTCCATAGTTTAAGAAAGTGTTTTAAAATCATTGTGATGATCAAAATCTTTGTTAATGAATCATGGAACATTGCGTCAAAAACTGGGGATGTACTGTATGGTGACTAATATAACAAAATAAAAATTATTTTAAAATATCTGTGCATTGTGAGATGGTTGGCCATCAAAAACATATTCTTTGTGTTAATAAACCTTAGTTTAATAAAAAAGTGGAATTAGAGTTTTAGATTTTCTAATCTCTTGTCATGGGATGTCTTGTTTAATAGTTTTTGGTTTGGTTTTTGTTTTATAATTGAGAAGGAGATAAGGGCTTTAACCTGAAGCAGGAAGACTTTCAATTAGTTGTGGCTAATTCTGTTCAATTGGCTCTGTGGAGGTCATGCTGCCTTATTCATGAAATGTGAATGGCTCTATTGACAACATATGGAACTGAACATTTGAATGACTGGAGGTGAACATGTATGAATAATAGAGGGATGAGAAATAGAAAATGAATAGCTCTTCCTGGGGTGTGTTTAGAAATGCTTGAATGAGTCACCAAATTTAGCTTATATTAGTAGTTTCTCATTGTCAAGTAGGCAGCGTATAATATATATTTTTTGTGTGAATTTGGATGTCTTTAAAAAAAATAACTATTGGTCTTGATTAGAAGTTGAGTTAAGCCAAAGGGGTTTTGATACCTATTTAAACATTGTCTTAAAAGTAGCTGACCTAATTAGGATTTTGTTTTGCAGATAATTTGGTGGCACACTAAAAACAAATTACAGTTTATTTGGTTAGCACAATCTTTAATTACATTTCCGCCAGCAGTAAATTGTCTCAATACAAGTCCACATTCCTTAAATATATGTGAAAATAAGTTCCACTTGTATAAATAAGCCCTAGGTCTGTTGTCAGAAGCCCCACTGTGATCACTCATTGGACAGCTCTGTCATTCTTGTACTTGTGTGACTTTTAACCAACTTTGTAGTTGTCACCAAACCATGTGGTCTAAATTCTTTATCGTAAATGTTTCTTTTGTTTGTGCCTAAAGCTCTAGAGGTGTCCTCTCTCTACCTTTGAAAGGGGCAGAAAAACACATGGAATTGGGCTTTAACTTCTCTGTTACTTGGTGTTTGGAACAAGAGGCATAAGATAGCTGTTTCTTAAATTTTGCAAGTGTTTAGGTAGACTGTTTCAGAGTTCAGAAATAAGTAGAAAAATACATATCGTTCTTTCCCATACCTTAACTTTTTCTTGGGTAATTAAGATAGTACACATTTGCCTTAGGATTAATCAATGAGAGCACCATTCAGGAAAACTTTATCTTTTGTGTCATTTGTTGAATTTACAAGTTTAAAAAAGTCAATTTCTCTAATATATGTGTGTATTTTTTTCACCTTATTTAGTTGTAATTTATTGCCTCAAGAATCTCACATGTGAAAAATTGAATAGTTTGAGCTGTAAAATAATAATATTGTAATTCTCCTTTCAAAAAGTGACTTGTAGTACTTTAATGAAAGTGGCTTTAGGAACTATCTGAAGTTTTGCTTACAACTGCCTTTAAAGGCAGACTTGAGTTTACATTTGGAATTTATGCTTACAAAGAGTTCTGAACCCAGAGAGGGGTTGTTTGTTGGAATAGGTTACTTAGCCAAAGGAGAGAAAAGTTGCTCAATTGCCAGTGAGAGCTTAATGTATTAAAATCTCACTGGAATTTCAGAATTATTTATCTTATCGCATAGAAATATTTGCATGAGCTGGGTTGAGGCGAAAGTCCGAAAGGTACTTTCTGCTGCTGTGGCTTCTTTAGTGTTCGCCTGTTATAAATCGTCTGGTCGGTGCCAGAATTGGGGCTGGGGTGGGGGTCATGGTCCTTATGGTTTTCACAGCTGTTTTTCTATATTTTCCAGACTAAAACTTGAACATAGCAGGCTGATTTATGAGTCACTTTGGATCAGTGTCTTAAAACAGCTACAGCCTGGCTTTTTGTGTTTCAGCTTTCCAGATTTCTGCTGAATTAGCAGCTCTGCAGGCCCCAGTGGGATTGATTAAGAGGCTGTGCTGGATTTGCATTTTAAAATTTGACTTGGAAGTCAGATTTCCAAATGCTAAAAGGAACAAAATGATGGCTGGAACCAAGTGTCGTAAATTAATTATTTTCGTATATATGTATCCACTTGCTAATGTGCAGGAGGAAAGACTTTTTTTCCTATCATGTAGAGTTTGATTTTCAAGCATTTGGCCAGCTGAGTTCTAGGTAAATAAATAGTTAACACCTCCCCACCTTACCACTTTTTTCCCCATTAATTACCCTCACTACACAAAGTTTTTTAAAAAGGTTTCCCGGGGAAGATGTTCATGAATGGCACTCTGAAAAAGAAGAATCTGCTTTTCTTACTGAATGTTCTCATGGGTTTAAGAAAATATCGACATTGTACAACTTGTATTTGTTTTTAATGTGGTCTAGCCATAAAAACAATATAGGGAAGATTTAGGAAAATGTGACATCCTTTAACTGGAAAGTAATCATTTCTGAAACATAAACTGTATTAAATCTAAATTTAGACACATTACAAGTTTCATGGCTTTAAGTATTTAGCAGTAAAAGTCACTTAGGTGATTTTTTTTTCTCCCACATACAATGCGGTTTTAATAGTACACAAAACTCAGGAATGGAAGTGTGTTGCAATAACTAAAATATTTAAGGTTGCCAGCTCCCGCTTCTGGATCAGAAACGAGTAGTCCCCCTGCATGTGCACACTTCTTGGAAGGCGGTTTCTCATTTTAAAGGTCTTTTGTTGGAGATCTCTTCCCATTACAGGTTGGGGGGGGTGGTTAAACACTGTCTTTTCTCATAGGATTGCCCTACAAAATAATCCTTAAAATGAAGTGTGGTTTTCATTTTTTTCTAATTAAAAAGAAAACCACCTGTATTAAATGTAAATGCCAGATTGGTTTCCCTTTTCCCTCTAAACGTTGGAACAATGGGGGATGCAGTTTTATGCTGGTTCAGTGTTCTGTAGTTAAGTGGATCCAAATGAGACTTACTGTTGATTCAGGCTACCTCCCAGGTGAAGGACTCTTTTCACTGGTTGTTTTTGAAACCCTGTGGGAAATCTGTGACTGTCTGTGGTGCTAAAAGCACACAGGTTTTGTTTGAATCCTAACATGAGTTGTTGGGCTCACGGGTTCCTTGATGAACTCCAGACGGACGTGAGCTGGGCTGTGAGGGAAAGTGCCTGGCTCCAGCGTGGTGAGCGTGCACAGCAGTGGTTGTAATTGCAGGATTTTTATAGTTTAAAGACTGTGCCAGATTTTTTTTCATGTTATAACTCTACCAGAACAAATCTACTCACGTCTGTTACTGTCTGGTAGGTCTTTAAGCAAACATGTTTCAAATAAAACCTTTGCAGATATTTTTTTTTAGGTGAAATAGAGAAATCCGGTCTATTCTCAAAACAAACATGCAAAGACCAAGGATCCCTGATTTCTAATTATTAACTTCGTAGACGAGACGTACACGAAGTTACACTGTATTTCTCTGGGTGTGATTTTTCTGCCTTTCTTTTTTGGTTCATGCTTTGCGCCAATCCAGTTTGGTTATCTAAAATGCTGGTTAGTTAAAAGCTGAAAGAAGTCATTTGGTAAGGGTTGGTACACCTCTTTGGGAGGGAGAGTTTTCAGCCGTACTGTTCGTAAGTCTGGTGTTAAGTAGCTGTTCCAGCCATTTCACTTTCAATTCACCACATGGCAGGCACACACTCAGTGTGTCAGCACATAAAGGAATGCAAGCGAATATTTACTGGGCTTTCCTTTAATATTGTGGAGTCTTAAAAGCCGGAATGATTTCCTAGTCTAGGATGTTGTATATGTAGGAGTTTTGTTTTGCTTTTTTTTTTTTTAAGTAAAGATGTCTTATGGTAATTGTTACTAAGTTAGATGAAGTTTCTAAGAAGCACATTTATTTAATGATTGAAAAGAAATCTGATCATAGGTTCCAACATAGCCTACTTTGTGGTGTTTTGTGTGGTTTAAATTATACATCATAGATACTGAGATTTGGGGAACTCAGGAAAGAAGAATTGTTGTTTTTGACTCTCTCAACACATACACACACAGTGATACCTTAAATAATTTGGTGCCTAAACCCAGAGAAACAAATATGTGTGAAAAGCAATTTCTATCTTGTTTGCCTGTAATAAGAACACTGATGCTTAATTTTATGATAATAATAAAAAGGTTTCTTTAGAGGGTTGAGTTTCAGCATCCTGCCTAATTAGCCACTTTTCATAGGCCATGACTTCATCATATCAGGCTGGGAGTGAGGAGATGGTAGGGGATGGGGAGGGTGAAGCAAAACAGTTCACAGAAGATCTGTTCACCCTGTGCCAAAAAACATCTCCTAAAACTCTGTGGGATTAAAGCACTTAAACCTGCCAGGCTCCTAAACTAATTTTGTCCTCAGAATTTGTATTTTTGATTTTGGCAATTTGGTTGCCATCTAGTTTGGGGATATATTGAACCAATTATTTCTGATATTGTCGCTCGTGTCGATAGAGGTATTTCATAAATCCATTCTGTCTTGTACATCATTAAGCACTATTAGTGATTTTTGGAAACTGCTCACAACTTGACTTTTGTTTTCTCGTAGGGACTTGAGTCACAACAGATTGTCCTTCATCAAGGCAAATTCCATGAGCCACCTGCAAAACCTTCGAGAAGTGTGAGTCTTACTTTCTATTTGACGTTTGAATAAAATATGCTACTTAACTGTAAAGAACATTTGGATTACAATAAATTATTAAAAACTTTTAACTTGGGAGGTATTTTTAAATAACTTTATAAAGTTTTCACCTCTGTGACTTACAGATCTAATCAGCTTTTCTTTTCTTTTTTTTTTTTTTGCCCTTGAAGGAAACTGAACAACAATGAATTGGAGACCATTCCACATCTAGGACCAGTCTCAGCAAATATTACACTTCTGTCCTTGTAAGTGAATGTTAGCAGGATTTTGCATGTCTGTTTGCAGGGATCGTGGATAGCAGTTCCATATGGTCTGGAGTAAAGGTCTTACAAGCAAAATATGAATACTTCCTTCTGTAGATAATGGAGAAGTGTTTTTTAAATTGGTTGACTTGCTTTCCAACCTCTTTTCTTTCCTAGATTTTAAGTAACATTGTAACAACACACTTTCCATGTTGCCCTCATTGCTGAACTGGTATCCCAGATTCAGAGAAGCTGCCTTCACCTCATAGAGACATGTGTTTGATTATGTCCTGCAGACGAGGACTAATTCAGGTTATTACTCAGTGGTTGACATGGTATCTGTGGATGAGGTATTACATAGTTCCTAGTGGAGGTGATTGGAGTTGTTTTGTGAGAGGAAGTGGGAGTTGGTAATAAGGCACTGGAGTATTATATTTTAAGTATGGCACCTGTAGTAGAAATCAAGGTTCAGAAACATCAAATCAAAATATCAGCTTTATACAGTTAAAATCAAATATGTGATTGAAGTTATAAATACCATTGCATGTTGTTTTGCAAAGATGAGTTTTCAAATAAAATTAAAATTGTGCTAAATTTTCTGTTCTTTTAGTAACATGTTTATAGTCACACCTTGGAGATATTTTGGAATAATTTTGACTTTTGGCACTTAAGGTTAGGATTTAGAATGTTCAGTATTTGTTTTCTAAAATTTAAGTAGCTTGCCACCTTAATCTTGAATAATTTAAAAATATATCCTAGTCATTGAGGTTAAAATGTTTTCCTTCCTTAAACAAGTTAAGAAAAGCCCACCGTTGTTGGTTGCTTCTGGGAAAGGTGTCGTGAGGGTTAAAATTATACAGTAAATTTCAGGAAAGCTGTTCAATTAATTAAAGTGATCACTACCCAATTGCTTACATCTGGTGATTTATAGAGGTTGGTTTTTACTGAGGGCCCAGGTCACCTAAGTCACGAGGGCAGCCGCTGTGTCTGCTTTCCTCTGTTTGAATAAGAACTAAGTGACATTTGATACTGATGTGGTTTTTCCAAAGATCAGAAACAGAAAGGAATGAAAGAAAAAGGAGTTGGTATTTGACAAATAAACACTAAATTTAAAAAACATTTTTATGCTAGCATTAATACCTGTTTTCTTTGTCTTTCACATTTGCTTAAGAATTTAGAGTCTAAGCGGAGTACCAGTTTTGGTATCTTAAACAGCTTTAGCTAATTCTCATCTGACCAACGGGGCCTTTCTAAATCCCAGGGAATGCTGCTCCCCCCTGCTGTTCTAGCCCTGTGTACTGGCAGATTCTGTCAGCGTGTTACAGAGAGTCTTGAGTTGAGGGTCATCACGTGCTTCATGGCTGAGAGGGTCCACAGTGGAGCTTTGGAATCTGGGTGGGGTGGAGAAAACAATCTTCCCATTTGGCTTGGTATAGAGTTGAAATCCTAAGAACTTGTAAGGAAATTAGAAACTTCTATTGGAAATAAATAACCTCGTGATTTTACACTTCCAAGCTTTCATTTATAATTAGAAAACTGAAATACAGTCTGGAAAGATGGAAACCTTCACAATTTGAACCGTTCTCCTTATTTTCATTTGTTTCACTTTAGTGAGTGCTAAATAATCTTTACTGACCTTGAATAATCACACTTTTCTTTCTCCTTAATCTGTCGCTTTGCATCTGACCAGGGGTTATTTTGTTCATTTTATGTAATAGGAGCTCCAATTTATTACCTAGATTATGTAGCATCTGCAAAGGGTTATTTATGTGATGGGACTGCTAATTCAATATGGGTAGTGAAAAATTATCTTCATACCTATGAAATATGTCGAAAAATGTATTTCTCTGGCTGTTTTCTCCTGCAAATGTGTTGTTTTCTCCTGTAGGCCTCTTTGGATATTGCAATACATAGTCCTTGTTTCTAAAGCACCATTAATTTCTGTCTTGTGTTATATAGGGTGGAGCTTTTTTTTGAATATAGAAGCACTTGAACATCAGAGCTAAAAACTGGTACTTATATTTCTGAAATTTCAAAGGAAATTCTTAAACTACGTACCATGGCTTAGATTAGAACCTTGCTGTGGCACCACAGTTAAACACCAGGTCTTTTCAAGCAGCTCTCAGGACTATTTGACTTTTATTTGATCAAGGTTTTTTTGTTGTTGTTTTTTAACACTTTGTGGAGAAAAACAGATTTTTAGGGTCATTTGCACAAGTTAAATCATTTGAAAATATGTGAAAGGGAAGGAAAATCAGTTGGAGTCTTGAGCAAAAGATCTGATGTTGGTGTTCTGTCCTGTTGCTGCTCTGTGCAGTGGGGACACTTCCCAGCTGGAAGCAGAGAAGTCCACCTGGTGAGACCTTCCTCTTTTCTCATCCTCAGGACAAATGGTACCTCGTGTCCAGAGATGAACATCTGATAAGGTCCAGACCCTTTCTGATAATGTCGGGGAGGCTGGTGAAACACCAGGGTCTTGGAATGGTGGTTGGATGAGCATTGAACTCCCCCATTAACAAAGTTCATCTCTAACATTTTCGGGGGTCTGTCAGAATGCAAAAGACCTGAATAGATTTTCTTCCTTTGAATCCCACCCAACATGAGCTCAGAAGTCAACTGACATGCTAGAGGCAGGACGTGGTTTGTGGATTTCGTTTTGTTGTTTTTTTCCTCTATCTTGTAGCCTTGGCAGGATGCTATATGTTAAGGTAAGAAATCCAATAATGTTTGGCATGAACATATAATAAAACTGTTGACCCGGCATAAGTAAGCTGATTTTACCAGATTTGGTAGTTCCAGCTTCTGTGAGGTGGCATGAGCCACTCAAACATTGGACATTTCTGAAAACTGTGACTTGAGTTAGGACAGGTTTGAATCCACAGGTTGTATAACATTATTGTTGAACAAGAGAGTTCTCATTGGTCGTTTAAGAAAGCTAGTTAGGTCTTAGCCATGACATTGATGGTTTATATAATATTGCCCAACATGTAAGTACTTGCCTATATGTTAGAATTGAAAAGATTTAGGTCCCTGAATGTCCAAGGAGTACCCAGATTACTTGTTAAAACATGTAGATTTCCTGACCCTATCCCTAGAGATTCTGAATTAATGGGATGGGGTGGGGCCCAGGAATATCCATTTTAACACATCTACCTTACCGGTTCTAATTAGATATTGCATAAATATTTCTGGAACTACTGATAGACTCCAGTTTATTATAATCACATAAGCCTTTTCTCATGATTTCTTATCTGAAAGGTAGAGCGTTTCTCCCACATCCATCATGTTCTTCACAGTCTCTAATTTTTCTGGAAATAGCAATGTCATTTTTGCAGAGTGGTTATTATAAATATTGATCACTTTGCTGGTGGAACTCCAAAATGTGTGCTCTCCCAATGGACAGCCAGTGAAGAGATTTAAAGCAGAGTGACGTGATCAGTTTTGCTGTTTGAAAATATCATTCTGGCTTTAGTGTGGAGGATGTCCTAGCGGTGGCCAAGGGTGGTGTAGAGAGGGCAGATGACCCTGGTGGGGAGGGAACCGCCGTAGTAGCCCAGAAGTGATGAGAGCATTGTGTCACAGCAGAACAGTGATTAAAGCAAAGCTCAAGTTGGATGGCTTGGAATTATTTGCTGGCTCTTCCCTTTGCTAGGTTCGAGATCTTGGGCAAGTTACTGTCTTGTTTCCTCATCTACAAAATGAGAATGCTAACAGTGCCCACCTCATGGGGTGGTTGTGAGGATTTGGAGAGAGAATGCAGATGAAACCATCTGGCGTATGCTGAGTGCTCAGTGACCATGAGCTGTGATCATAATGGTGATAATCACGCACTCAAGTGGAATTCATGGACTCAGCAGTGTCAGGCTCTGGTTTGAGGGCTGGGGACGCAGCAGTGAACAAAGCAGACAACTCGCTCTTAGAAATTTCCATTCTAGTGAGGAGTTAAAAGAACAATAAGTAACAATTTTTTTTTTTTTAAAGATTACTTCGATTTCTTGATAAATGCTGTCAAAGAAAAGTGAGGAGGACCAGAAGAGCCCTGGCAGTTGCCCTTTACTGTGGTCCGGGAAGGCTTCTGAGTATTTACCAAATCCTACTATGTGCTGGGTGCTGGGTACTGGTCTAAGGTTGAGATTCAGCAGTGAACAGGCAGACAAAATTCCTGCCCTCACAGAGCTGCCTTCTCATGGAAGAAGAAAGACAGAAAGTCAAATAAGAGATGTGGTCAGAAGGTGGTGAGTGTGAGGGAGGGAAAAGCAGAGAGGAGGCAGAGGAGTGTGTGTGGCAGAAGAGGGGGGTTTATAGTTTTAAATGGGGATGCAGGGAGGGGCTTGCTGGGAAAGTGACACTTGAATCAGGGACAGGGGGAGGGAAGGGTTGTGTGCAGCATCCTGGTGGAGAAGGTCATCTCCTTAAGCCTCCCCTACCCTGTCCAGGCCCATCCTGCCTATATGTCCAACTCTTACATGGTAATGAAATGATTTGGTTTCTGTTTTTCTCCCATGCTATACTTGGGGGCTGGTGACTGGCTCCTGTTTTCCCCAGCACTTAATGCAGGTGTGTGGCATATAATTGGTGCTGGGTGTAACAATTAAGGAATATTTATGGAAGCCACATGCACTTAGCATTATTCAGGCAGATCTCCTATTAAGTTAGTCTATGCTAGTGGCTAAAAATTTACAGTGGAAACAAAGCACACCTATGTTTTACTTAGCTTATGTTCAACTCTGCATGCTTGGTAAATAATAATAATAAATTGTAACAACAGCAACAATAATAAGCAAAAGAAAGTAGTAGTTTAAGTAGGGAAGGGATTCAGCTCACCACTCTCACCAGTGAGCGCGTGCTCTGCAGTGTGTTTGAGATGGAAGTGTGTGGGAAATAAAAGTCCCCTTTGTATTTGCCTTTTTCAGTTTGAGTATCTCAACCCACCAGGGATGACTTTGGTCTTCAGAGATACGGGTTTTTCATAGACTTCTGTGTGCAGCACACATGTGAACTACTTCATCGGGTCCTAAACTAAAAATTCAAAATAAAAAACAATAACAAAACACAAAATCAATGTGTTCCACCACTGAAGGCAAAACTGGCCCTATAGGACTCCGAGAGAGAGAGGGAGGGAGAGTGTTTGCATAAGAACACTTTGCTGGTGTTATAAGGGATCTTCAAGGGTGTGTTAGTGATAGGTGTTTCCCCTTGTGCACTGGCTTCGGAGCCTGATGGGGTGTGGGATGTGGTCCATCACATCACGTGTCCTCCTGTACGGGGGATGCTCTGGGATGAAGGGAAGTATGGGAGTTATGTCCTTGCCTGAGGTCTAATGTGATTTATATGCTACAGAGAACAGTCCTGGGCAGCAGGGAATGTTAGCAGCTTGCGTGGCCTGAACAACATTGTAGAATTCTGAGAAGAGTGGTGACTTTTTTCCCTTCAGTTTTGAAACTCCTGCAAGTTGTCCAATGGCATCTGTCATATGTCTCATTCCAGGGTAGAACTCAGGTCTTACTGAGCTATCAATCCCCTCAGCGGCCCAGGCCAGAATTTGGCCCATAGGAGGTTCTCGTTAAATACCTGAGTGGACAAGAGAGAGACCCTAGCCGGAAACAGGGCGTACACATTGTTGTCTTGTCTCTCACTAGCGACTTGTCTGCCCTTGGGTAGACTTAATTACCTCTTCTTTGTTTATCTATAAACACAATGTTAGATGTCTGCCCCTCTAGCTTGGGTAGTTCCGGTACAGAATCGAAGGGTATAATGCACAGGTGAGGACTCAGCGAAGTGTGAGCTGCAACAGTGGGGTCACAGGAGGAAGGCAGGATTTAGAAACCTTGTCCTGGCAGCAGTAGATGGGGGAGGGAGAAAGAACTTTGTATTTGGAGCGGGTTATCTGGAAAACTTCTGCTCTCTTCAAATAGTTCAAAGAATTGGTGAACGCTCAGTTATAATTAATAACTGAGCAACATTTTTAGCCCAAGGGCTTGTGCACCTATGGGGTGGATTGTAAGCTGTAAGCTATTCCGGGCGCCCAACAACACCACCTACTACGTGCTAAGTGCTAGGGAAACAGAAAAGATAGAACTTGGCCTCTGCCCTCAAGGGACTTTGAATAATGGGTAATGGGAAGATAGACAATAAAGACATGCTCCAAGTGGGGTGATGCCCTGATGCCTGGAGCTCTGCCAGTGCAGAAGACAGCTGCAGGTTCAGCGTGTGCAGAGGGCGCGGGTGTGTGAGATACAGAGAAGGAAGGGACATGACGGTAAGTTGGTAGCCATGCACTTAGATGTGTTAAAGGTTTGGGGGACTAAATGATGATTTTGTTAAGCAGGGGAATGAAAAAACCACATTTCATTGAAGCACAGAATCATCTTCCCTCCTTGTTTTCAAGTAGTCATTAAACCATGTTCATTTTCAAGATCAAATGCCATGAAGACAAATAAATAATGTGCTTTTTTAAATTAACAATTATGACTTGCCAAATACCTGCTATTTGTCCATCCTTAGAACTATCCCGAGCTCTGAGCCTTGGTTTATATGAGGGCCACATCTTTCTTTTTCCCCACAAAAGGAAATTGACCATAGGGTTGGTGTCATATAAGCATTGGCTTACGTACGATGAAAAGGGTGGGGTTGAGCAAGTGATTAGAAATCAGATCTGCAGTATTCTGTTATCTATGTATTGACCCCAGCACCATATTCGGTGGGAACTTCATCCATGAGCATGCATTTTTCATTGAGCATCTAAAAAATCAGCCTAATAAAAAAAATCATCTTGGGAGACAGTGATTTAAGAGATTTGCTTGGTTGTGTGGCCCAGAGTTTATTTAAATAATTCATCAAATGCACTTAGTGATTTTTAAAGCATATTGATATTTTAATAGTTCACAGCTCAGAGATACAGCTTCACATAGGGAAGGCAAGTGTTACATAGGTTTTCAAGTGATTTTTTAACTATGTGGTAAAGTTCAAATAGTTGTGTATTTGTTTTAAACCAAACCTATATAAGTCAGCATTTGAAAGGAGGTTACCAGTATGTCATATTAATTAGGGAAGTGGGGAGAAGCTTCAATCCAAATTAGAATTTAAGTTTCTGGGGGAATCAGGGAGCTTTGTTCTAAGTGGACATACAGCCCCCCCCCATCTTTACCCATTTGTGGGTATAGACGAGCCCATAGAATTTGACCCCCTTAACTGAAAATTCATCCCCAAATGTATGCTCTGCTGATGTGGATGAATGGACTAGTGTCTTTGTATTTAGAGGACATTGCATCAGAGGGCTGCAGCCTTCACCCGAATAAACAAACCAGACGTTATTGTGTTTAACGAAAATAAGTTCATAAAGCTCAAGTGTTAGAAAATAAACACATAAACATCGTAATATGATAAGTTGTGTTCTTTTATTGGATTTTTAAGTGTTTATATGTGATTTGCCGTAAAAGAGTTTACACAGAGATGTATTCTTTACCCTCTACGTTTATCTTCACAATTAATCATAAACTAGTCCCCACAATACAAGTTTGCTAGGTGTTCAAATTCTCAATTTAGATTTGAAACATAAATTTGTGATCCTGCCATGGCTCTTTAAACCCTTGAGGAATTTCCCACTGCTCTTAGGTCAAGAACAGAATCCGTCACAAGACCTACAATGCTTTGGCTGATCTGAATCCTCTTTTCCCATTGAGCCTCCTCTAGACTCATTTCTCACTTGTAGAAATGTGCCAGCTTGTTCTGTTGGGTCCTGTTCCAGACTTTTCTCTCTGCCTGCAGTACCCACCCTTGCCCAGCGTTTGCTAGCCAGACTTAGATTCACCTGACACATTTTCCTATCGCCCTTACTTACAGTGCCCACATTATTATCATACACACAGTGACATTGGTCAGTTGTATATTTGGGATCCTTTAATGTCCATTTTCCCCACCAGAATGAAACTTCCTAAAAGCTGAGAGCATGTGTGTTTTCATCCCCATTGTAACCCTAGCATGTAGCTCAGTGTCTGGCACCTGGAGGCAGTGCGTGGTTATTGAATGAATGACTAAATGGATAGCTCAGACCCAATTAATATTGTATATAGTTAATTGTAGAAAAAACTATTCAGTTAACCTTTCTGTTCATCTCTCTATATATACACTAAAAATCGTTTTCATTACTAAAACTTGCTTTTTCCAAGGTAACAACATTCTTAGAGACGACATGGTGAACCAGCAGACAACTTTGTTCAGGGGTGGTTCTCGGAGCCCGTAAAATTGACTCCCAGTCCCTTGAACTGGACCTTCCAGCACAGCTTGCCATGAAATCTCTGTATTACCAGTGTTTGTTCTGAACCTGCACCATTTTCTCATCTCTCCCCTCGACGTCATGCTAGCCATTTTGATTGCCCCTTTGAAGTATCGAGTGCAACTTCTGCCAGAGACGTTTCTGTGCTGAGCAGGGCTCGTGCTGCCAAAACAATAAAGTTACAGCCAGTTGCTTTTCATGATAGGGGTGGCAAGAGTCAACATGTCTCTCTCCTGGCCTAGTTCCTTTTCCTCCTTCTCATCCTCATTTGAGTATCTCTGGCATCTTCTTCAGATGAGAGGCTTGGGGCTCTGGTTGGGTAGAGAGACCAAAACAATGTAACAGGCTGCTATCTAACCAGTACCACCACTTCTCTCCTTGGCTGAAAGTTGCTTAAGTACTAAAGTCAAAACATGAAAGAAAAGGCAATTATAAGTATAAGCACTTCCTTTCTAAAATCACCTGCTTGACAGTCTCCCTTCCTCCCTGTGAAGCTGGCAGATAGAGCAGTCTCTAGAACGAGGTCGAAGGCAAAATGAAATACCAAGGTAATATTCATGCTGCAAGTACCCTACAGCACAGGATCAACGTGGTGTACGTTCTTGGACTGTCAGTTATACTGTGCGTGAGCAATTTTAAATGTTTTTATTCCAAAACAAACACTTAGGAATAGAATCAAAACGAACATTTCTTTTTTAGAAGTAAAAAATAAAATGCTTTTTGAAGTTAATCACTAATTGCCATGTAATCCTGCACAAGGCACTGGCCTAGGAATAGAGGCAGTATTCTTTGGAGATGAATGGATATTTACAGAATCAGGAAATGTACTCAATTGTATAAATCCCTCTTTCTCTTATTCTCCTCCTTCTGTCTTTTTTGCTTTCACTTCCTCACCATCATCCCCATTTAAATATCAACTAAAGGATGAGAGGAATTAGAAATGGTTGGGTCAAAATTGGTCAAAACCAATTTTGTTGTTGGTTTTGAGTGTCTGCATGCAATTCTGGTAACTTAGAATGGGAAGAGACATTTCTCCCTATGAAGAGATCTCTGGAAAAAAGAGGTTATCCAGCCTCCCTTTGAGCACTTGCAGGGACAAAAGCTTGCTTCTTGGTGACAAACCATTCCACTGTGAATAGTTCTAATTACTAGGACTTTTTGTTAAGCCATACTCGTCCGTTACCTTTACCTGTTGTCTTAGTTCTGTGTGTTGGGGAGAACAACTTTGTTCTATTTTCTGCAAATTAATACCTATAAGTCTTAAAATACGAGGTTTTCTTAAAGTTTTCTCTTTTTCCTGGCTCAAATCCCAAATTGCCCTTTCCTGTGTGATGCATGGTCTAGGCCAGTGCTATGCAGGGGCACTTTCTGCAGTGGTGGAAAGGTTTTGTATCTGTGCTGTTCTCTGTGGTAGCTGCTAGACAGGTGGACATTGAACACTTGAAATGTGGCTAGTGTACTGAAGAATCGTGTTTTTAATTTTCTTTCATTCAATTTAAGTAGCTACACATGGCCAGTGGCTATTGTCCTGAGCAGTACAGGTCTAGACTCTTAAAAGTCCTCCCATATACACTTCATCCAGCGTGACACTGTGAAATATGGTACCCAAACAAGATTTGCTAAGTGAAATAAGTCAGAGAAAGACAAAGCCTTTATGATTTCACTATATGTGGAATTTAAGAAACAGAACAGATGAACGGGGCGAAGGGAAGGAAAAATAAGATAAAAACAGAGGGAGGCAAGCCATAAAAGACTTGATGATAAAGAACAAACCTAGGGTTGCTGGAGGGAAGGTGGGTGGGGGGATGGGGTAACTGGGTGATGGGCATTAAGGAGGGCACGTGATGTGATGAGCACTGGGTGTTACATGCACCTGACGAATCACTAAATTCTACTTCTGAAACTAATAATACACTATAGTTAACTAAATTGAATTTAAATTTAAAAAAATATGGTGGGACCATGCCTGTTCACCAGAATTCTGGACATTAATGAAGCTTAAAATTATGTTAACCTTTAAGGACCATGTTGTATTCGTGGGTCCTACTGAATTGTGGTCACCCAAGCTCCCCAGGTCTGTTGTCATTTTCATAAAAATTGCTTTTCACATAAGCCTTTTGAACATGATTGTTTAAAAATTTAAAACACTGCCTTATCTAAACTTAATATCTCTGGTTGCTTCTAGACCATCATTTTAGTACATTGAGAGGTTTGGGATCCTGATTCATCTAATAGATGAGCTAGCTAGGCATGTAGTTCTGTGACATTTGTCCTTGATTATTCCCACCTCTCTCCTTGCTCATACAAATGTTGACATCACAAGGGCCGCAGTCAGACCCAGTCGCAGCCACTAGGAGCTTCCTTTTTTTTTTTTTTTAATTTTAATTCCAGCATAGTTAACACAGTGTTATATTAGTTTCAGGTGTACAGTTTAGTGATTCAGCAGTTCTATATTACCCGATGCACATCAAGATAAGTGTGATCTTAATCCCCATCACCTATTTACCCACCTTCCATCCCCTTCCTTCTGGTAACCATCAGCTTGTTCTCTGTATTTAAGAGTCTCTCCAAGAAACAGACTCTTAAACTCCCTTTGCTCATTTGTTTTGTTTCTGAAATTCCATATGTGAGTGAAATCATATGGTATTTGTCTTTCTCTTATTTCCCTTAGTATTATACACTCTAGCTCCATCCATGTTGTTGCAAATGGCAAAATTTCATTCTTTTTTACGGCTGAGTAATCTTCCACTGTGTGTGTGTGTTTATATATAAATATATGTATGGCCATAGCCATCTCATTATCTATCTATCGTTGGACACTTGGGCTGCTTCCATAATTTGGCTATTGTAAATAATGGTGCAATAAACATAAGGGTGCATATATCCCTTTGAATTAGTGTTTTCATATTCTTTAGGTAAATGTCCAGTAGTACAATTAATTACTGGATTGTAGGGTAGTTCTATTTTTAACTTTTTGAGGAACCTCCATACTCTTTCCCACAGTGGTTGCACCAGTTTGCATTCCCACCTACAGTGCCTAAGGGTTCCTTTTTCTCCATGTCCTCTGGAGATTTTAGCCATTCTGACTGGTGTGAGAAAATACCTTTTTGTAGTTTTGATTCGCATTTCCCTGATGATGAGTGATGGTGAGCATCTTTTCATATATCTGTTGACCATCTGGGTGTCTTCTTTGGAGAAATATCTGTTTGTGCCTTCTGCCCATTTTTTAGTTGGATCATTTGGTTTTTGGATGTTGAGTTTTATAAGTTGTTAGTATATTTTGGATACAAACCCTTTATCAGATATATTGTTTGCAAATACCTTCTCCCATTTGGTAGGTCGTCTTTTAGTTGTGCTGATTGTTTCCTCCCCTGTGCAGAAGCCTTTTATTTTTGATGTAGTCCCAATAGTTTATTTTTTTTTTTTGCTGCTTCCCTTGCCTCAGGAGACATCTAGAAGATGTTGCTATGGTCAGTGTCAGAGAAATTACTGCCTGTGTTCTCTTTTAGGATTTTTATGGTTTCAGGTCTCACATTTACATCTTTAATCCATTTTGAATTTATTTTTGTATGTGGTGTAAGAAAGTGGTCCGGTTTCATTTTTTTTTAAGATTTTTATTTATTTGACAGAGACAGCCAGCGAGAGAGGGAACACAACCAGGGGGAGTGGGAGAGGAAGAAGCAGGCTCCCAGCGGAGGAGCCTGATGTGGGGCTCGATCCCAGAATGCCAGGATCATGCCTTAAGCTGAAGGCAGACGCTTAACGACTGCGCCAACCAGGCCCCCCGGTTTCATTCTTTTACATGTTATCTGTCCAGTTTTCCCAACACCACTTGTTGAAGAGACTGTCTTTTTCCTGTTGCTTATACTTACTTCCTTTGTTGAAGATTAACTGACTATATAATTGGGGTTTATTTCTGGGCTTTCTCTTCTCTTTTTGGTTTGGGGCCAGTACCATACTATTTTGATGACTATAGCTTTGTAGTGTATCTTGAACTCTGGGATTGTGATACCTCTAGTTTTGTTTTCCTTTTTTAAGATTGCTTTGGCTATTCAGGGTCTTTGTGGTTCCATACAAATTCTAGGATTGTTTGCTCTAGTTCTGCGAAAAATGCTGTTGGTATTTTGATAGAGATAATATTAAACCTGTAGATTCCTTTCAGTAGTATAGATATTTTAACGATATTTGTTTTTCCAGTCCGTGAGCACAGAATGTCTTTCCATGTCTTCGTGTTGTCTTCAGTTTCTTTCATCAGTGTTTCATGGTTTTCAGAGTATAATTCTTTTACCTCTTCGGTTAATTTATTCCTAGGTATTTTATTATTTCTGGTGCAGTTGTAAATGGGATTGTCCTCTTAGTTTCTCTTTTTACTGCTTCATTTTTAGTGTATAGTGATGCATCAGATTTCTGTACATTGATTTTGTATCCTAGCAACTTCCTTTAAAGGTTCGTGTCAGTCTACAGATAAAGATAAGGGATGAGCTCGCTTGCCTGTACGATCATCATCACCACGTTATCTATGTCTTATTCACAAGAACAATTTAAATACTTGGTTAAATGTGATGTTCTTAGTCCATTCGTCTGTGAACCATATCAGAAAACAAAATAACATTAATTTAACCTGATGTGTTTATACAGAATTAATCTTCTGTATGAGAACTGTTTATTAATTTGAGGTTCAGAATAATGGTGTCGTGTTTTCTGGCTTGTACTATCATCTTAAATGAAAATCCTTTATCTAGACTAATTTTTCATTAAAATATACAGAGCTAAGTTGGGTGAATTTTTGGGTAAAAAAATTACAGTAGCTCTTTTGAGAAGAGGTTTTGTGGTTTATTTTGCTTTTTATAGAGAAAGCCATTTTTATTCATTGATTGGATTTCTGTTGAAGACTTCCTATTAAGCATAGTGGACTGAAAGTATTCATTTCACTCTGCTCTTTCTTTTTTTTTTTTTTTAAAGATTTTATTTATTTATTTGACAGAGATAGAGACAGCCAGCGAGAGAGGGAACACAAGCAGGGGGAGTGGGAGAGGAAGAAGCAGGCTCATGGTGGAAGAGCCTGATGCGGGGCTATCCCATAACGCCAGGATCACGCCCTGAGCCGAAGGCAGACACTTAACCGCTGTGCCACCCAGGCGCCCCCAACACTCTGCTCTTTCTTAAAACCCCCTTAAGATGAAAGTAAGGTCTAAAAAAAATGCACACAGACAGGAACAAAGATAAAATAGGAAAGAAGACAGTCCAAATAAGAGATGTCATAAAAATTTTGCAAGCAAACGGACTAATTGTAACTGACTTAGAAGAAAGAAAATGGAGTGGGTCCCACAAGCAGTAGATTGTTTTTTATGCAGAACCATTCTGAGTTCAGAAATTCAAAGCTTATAAGGGTAGGGGTGCAGAATAGGACTGAAAATGGGGGAAAGGTTAAAACTCTTTTATAAGAAGCAATGAGACCTCCAAGTTTCTCCTCCATACTTATCCTCCAAAACTCAAAGCCTAATAACTGACATCGGCAGAAGACTAGAAGTTACCCTCTGGAGGGTTGAAACAGTAAGTCTCTAGAATTTGGGACACAAGCCCAGCTGGCTGGGCAAGGAAGGGCTGGGGATTGAGGGTAGCATATTCTGCAATCAGGGAAATTAAATCTTATCTGAACGCTGAGGATGACACTCCTTTGCCCCAGTTTATTTATCTATGAGCCCTCCCAGATATTAGCAATCATGTTTAGACCCACCAGACTAGTGATTGGAAGATTGGAGCCGTAAAACATGTGGAGATCCCATCATGAAATAGGTCCCCTCTCTGCCACCTGTGGTGGAATTCACCAGTCAACAACTCTCTTCACACAGCCCTCCGTAAGCTTTTGAGTGCTTTTTACTGAACATGAATGGTTAGCCCAGTGATCGCCAGACTTCTGTAGAAGTTTCAAATAAGATCAGTGTCCACGGGGTGCTTGGGTGGCTCAGTCTGTTAAGTGTCTGACTCTTGATTTCAGCTCAGGTCATGATCTCAGGGTGGTGAGATCAAGCCCCACATTGGGTTCCACCCTGGGTGTGGAGCCTGCTTAAGATTTTCTCTCTCCCTCTGCCCCCCTCTCCGCCTCTCTTCTCCCTCTCTCTAAAATTAAATAAATAAATAATATCAGTCTCTGAAATAAATGGGAAAAGAGAACCAGGGACAGTGGAAAGAAAAGGGAACCTCAGAACAACCTGATATATGCAGAAAGAAAAGAGATGTGATATCCAAAAACAAGTAAAGAATGGTAAATCATTAGTAATAATGATAAGGAATATTGAGAAAATAAGGACTAACTCTTAGAAGTTAAAAATGTAACAGACACTTTAAAAGGTAATAGAAGTGTTGGAAGAAAGTTGAAAACTTTCTCCAAAAGAAGAACCGAAAGACAAAGGGATGGAAAATGGGAGAGGAAAAAATGAGAAAATACGAAGATCAGGCAGAGGACTAACACCTATCTATTGGGAATTCCGCAGAGGCATCTGTGGAAATAGAAGGGAGGAAGTGATCAGACATCTAAAAAAATATCCCAGAACTGAGAAACACACATTTCTAGGTCGAAAGACCCTACTGAGTGCCAGCAATTGAAATAAGACCTACATTGGAGACATTACGGGGCAGTTTCAGAATACCAGGAGTAAAGAGAAGCTCTGAGAGGAGGAAAAAAAACTAAAACATGACACAGGCCACCTGTAAGGGTTGACAGTGGTTCTCCTCGTGTGCTGTCAGCAACATCTGCATCACCTGGGAACTTGGTAGAAATGCAGATTCTCAGGTTCCATCTAACCTGCTGGAAGAGAACCCCCCGCCCCCCAGCTCCGATGCCTCCCCACCTTTGAGAAGCACGGGGATAGAGAATCAGAATGGCCTCTGGCTCCTCAGTCAGTACTTCCGTGAGTGCTGTGGATAGAGTAAAACAGTGTCTTCAAAATCCCGAGGGAGAATGACTTCTAAATTCTGCATACGCTCAAACTGTCAACACCATAAAGACATTTCCAAACATGGGGGCTGAAGGAACACTTCTGCTCATGGTTTCTTGGAAAGCTAGTGGGGGATATGCTCCAGGAAAATGAGGGAGGAAACCAAGGATGAAGATGGGCAGCCAGGCAGTGGGACTCCCAACAGAGGTGAAGTCCCCCCAGAGTGAGGCCGGGTTCTGCAAGAGGCTCCGTTTTCTACATAATGGTTGCCTAAAGCCTTTGTAGCAAATCTGGTCTTCTGCAGGGCTTGTCATCCAAATCCAGAATCACAGCTCCTTAGGCATGCCTAAGATCATTCCATTCCATTTCCTCCTGCTTCACAGGTGAGAAAATCAAGGTCCAAAAAGTCTAGTAAATCAAAATACAACCAAGAAGAGAATCAAAATCCCCTTGGTAGGGAACTGTGATTGGAATTGCTACTTCAACAAAATCCTACTTTTAACAGGTTGGATCATGTCTGGAGTGGCAGTGTTACTGTTTTCAGCTGGTAGCTGTAATGGCCATACCATTTGCTGGTGTACGTATGCATCTTGAACCACACTTCAGATAAATCCTTACCAGCCAGTCTAAAGCTTAATCTAGAATTTCTGGATCAAGCACTGGTTACTTATGGTCTCAGACCCGCTCACTAAATCCTGAGTTCTGGGGGACCAAAGAGGAATTACTGACAAGTAAATCACAAGCTGGGGGGAAATGCAAACTCACAGCTGAACTGTTAAAATGGTTTGGCATATGAAGATCCGTATAGAAAGCCTCTGCCTCAAAGAGAGGCAGGGAAGACTTCTAAAGTTTACCAAATTAGTGTTAATTTTTATTGTACATGATTAAATTATTTCAGATTAAAATACTTGTTCAGTAAGTATCTTTGGCATCTAAATTTTAAGGGATTCACCCTTAAATTTCTGTTTACATAAAGAACTAAATTGAATTCACACTTGGGGATCCAGAAGGGTTGTTTTCTATGTGGTGAAAATGGGTTTTTGACCCTATCTCTTTTTTCATTTTTAACATGTATTATAATTGGCACATAAATAAGGGCCTGATCATTGTAGGATGTCTGTATTAAATTATTATGGCTATCTTTATTCATATTCTTGATCCAAAAGGCAATTATATTTTATGTTGACCTGGCTTTTAGAAAAGCTTTAAGAACAGACTCTTTCCTCCTTACAGTGGCCCATTTGCCACTTAGTATCGTTAGTTCTTAATCAAGAATCTTTCTCCTTGCAAAAGTTCCCTCAGTTGTCTTTATTCTTTGATGCCACAGTGCCAGTGGACCAGTCTGAACATGTGTTCTTTTAATGAAACTTCTTAATTATGTTTTTAGAAAAAAGATGAGCAGAGACAGTTTATTTTTATCTGCATGGGAGAGTTTCTTTTGCTTGCCAAGTCTCTCTGTTAAAAGAAGTCTAATATTATGGGGTGTTAGTTATTCCAACCAAGGTGGTTTTCAAGGAGCATTTTGTTGGGGGACGAGGGTTATTGTTGGAAATGTAAGTGACCGTTAATGTATTTGCAAAATGTAGTGTTTTCTTTAACAACTTGTAATTCTTTTATAAATGGGTGCTAAAGTGGTTGCTTGCAAGTTATGTAGAGAGATCAGTATTTCCTTGGGGCCAGGCCAGCTGTCCCAGTCAATACAGTTAATATGCTCTCTCTGTGGTTGTGCAGAACGACCAAAGCTTCAGCCGTTTGTTAGCTACACTAACTGAATTGGGCTCAAGGGGTGTGGCTAGAGTGAAGCATTCTAAAACGAGCGGGCATTGCAACATAAAACAGTAAGCATCACTGTGCACACCTTCTCTAAAAGGTCAATGCCCCATGCACATAACCTTCTCTTACATAGCCAAGATTGCGCATCTTTCTTCACACATCACAGTGGCAAAGCCACAAGCTGCCTGTTATCATCTGTTACAGGTGGGAGACAGTTGAAACTATTGACAGATATTTCTTATTCATCCAGAAGCTGTGGTGTAATTGGTTCAGGAATTCCTGGGTGAAGAAAACCTGAGATTCTAGTTCCACACAAAGAATATTCCACTCTCCTTTGAGACTCTGGAGATAAACTGACACCATTCATATCCACTTAAACGTCCATGAAATTCTTTTAAAGAGACTCTTATGCTTTGTGGAGACAGTGGTGAGTCAGAGAGTGAAACCAATCATCAGGTTACCAAGTGACCATGTCACTAACCTCATAACTTTTATTTTACTGTTATAATTTAGTCTGGGTTTACATTCAGTGCAGGTGTTCAGAGGATCAGAGCAAATGAGCACAGTCTTATATATGGGAATAACGTATTTGTCTGTTTTCCTAGTAACGACAGACATTAAAATGGTCAGTAGCATCTCACACGTGAGCCAGCTGGGATCCCAGTCTGCAGCCCATGCTCTAGACGGCCTTCCATGTCAGCAGCACACACAGAAGTGGTAATGGAGAGTGGATAGGAACTCTAGCAGTGCTGAACTAGGTTCCAGTGTCCAGAGGCTGCAGAGCTGGAACCAGAGCCTGTATGTCAGGCGAGGAGAAAAGCACAGCCTGTGCTCTGAGAGCCCGATGCAGAGTAGTGCTTCACGCCCAAAGTGGATCGCTAGGCAGAGGTCATTGTTATCCCGACATACTGTCATTGGTTCTCTGCACCTCGTGGTGCCCCTGCACCTGGTCATGCCTGTCTCCCACCAGTGTTTCTACCCAGTGCTGCCAGAGCAAGCTTTCTAAAATGCATGTCTGATGTCATCACCCCATATCTGAAATCCTCTGCCCTCCTCCCCCAGCTGATCTTGAGATAAAGGCCCAATGCCTGTGTGGTTTACAGGGTCCCACTTGACCTACGCTCTTCTCCTCCCAGCTACCTCACTCTTGGACTTCATCTCTCCCCAGTCTTCACCCATGTACTCTCTACTCCACCCATCAAGGCTTTCTTTCATTTCCTCAAAGGGAAGCCTTGCCTTACTCACACTTGCTTCTGCTTGGAACACTAGCCTGTCTCCTTGCCGTGGGAAGTTTTGCTGACACCATTTTTAGGGGGCTGTCTTTCTGCTGCCATCTCATCACAGCGGTTATCACTCTGGTGACCGCTTCCATCTGTCTGCCTCTTCTCCCTGCTAGAATGGACGCTCTGTGAGGTCATGCACCGTATCCATCTTGTTGCCTATTAGATCTTCAGCACTCTCAGAGCAAATATCACCATAAGAAAATGGTAGGCTATGTTTGGCTCTGCATTTTAAAGGTATTTGGCAAAGTGGGTTGAAAGGGGAAATTAGCAAAAAAGTGAAACAGATATGGTTGGGCCTGAGAAGCCAAGGCTGAGTGAACTACCTGGGACTCCTGTTTTTACTGTGGCCTCTTGGATGCCTAAGGGAACCATCTGTGCTCCGACAGACCAAGCCCCCAGGTCTGTGTCCACAAGGGACTAATTATACTTGACCTCGGCAATGATTTGACCATGGAACACCTCGTTCTATCAACAAACACAGATGACCAAAATGTTTGCTGTCCTTTCGAGGTGGATTTGCACAAGGTTGCAATGACTTCCAATACTACACTACTTACATATTATGATTTTTGAACAATGGAAAGATGGTACTTCCATCTTTTCCATGGAAAAAGGTGTTCACACTGTTTATTTGTTTTGTTAAAGCATTGCACATCCTGCCAAAAATATTAACTAACTGCAGTGCTTTCAGTGTGTTCATCAGTTTTGGCATTCATCCATATTTTGAGAAAAATTAAAGCTGGAGTTGAATTGAGTCTTTGTCTTTTAGAAGCAGCTATTTGTGACCAGCTCTATTAGAATTATGTTTATTTTGAGGGTTTTAGGTGATTAAAAAGATTTTTCAATCTAGTTTTTAATGGAGTTGTCTCCTTTTTTAAAAACTCTCACATGATATAGAGCAAGTTTGTTTTGTTTAAACTGGTACCTATCAGGTGGTTATTTGTCAGTTGGTCTGAGAGCTAATATGAAACTGGTATTTGGATTTAATTCGGTTCCATTAGAACAGAGTTAAAATTCTGTGATACAGGGACTATTATCCTGGCAGTTGTAAGGGATTTTTGTGCGAGGAAGCAGGGCTGACAAAGAGGGCACTGTGCATGCTCCGTCTGTAACTGAGCACTTTCACACTGCAATTTAGGAAGTGTGCAGTTCAGGAAATTGCTGGCTTTGGCTGGAGTGTACTTTAACTGCAAGGAAAATTTTATTCGTCACTCAAGTAATTGGCAGTTTTAATACCTTGTTCATAATTACTTAATAAACAAACGAACATATAAACCAAAGATTGTATGGCCTGTTATCTAACTCGTAGCCTTATTTGACCAATGTGATAGACACCTGTGGGTCTCCCTCTCCCTCCCACAAAAAAACAGTTTGTTCCATTTATTGCAAAAGTCTATAGCTGAGCATTTTCTTTGTCTTGTTAAATGTTAAGTGTAGCTCTACTACCCTCAGACAGCCTGGGGGCCAAAACCAGATGCAGAGTTGATGGGAGGTAGTGACTAGGGACAGGGGAGGGCGATGGAGAGAGGGGAGCATTTCAGGGTTACTCTGCTGTTTGTGGGAGGACATCCTGGTAATGCAAACATTTGGGTTATGTGTTTAAGAGAACATTTTTGTCCCCTAAAGTGTGGTTTTGTTTAACCCACACACCCTGACCCTAAGGCCCTGTGGCTTGTCTCTTGGACTAAATCCATCTCCGGGATCTAGAAATTGACTAATTGTCTCGCTTGCATTACCCTGTACCTCACAACTAGATCAAGGAGTTTATACACTGGCAAATCCAGATGTGGGAAATGGTCAAAATCAGAGGTCATGGCTGACTTGACTCTAAACAAAGTCTGTAAGACTTTATGGGAGACCAAGGGCTTGATATTTGTTACTTGTAAATAGGACTGTTAAACCTTTTTTTTTTTTTTAACCTTACTATAATCACAGACAAATTCAGCTCTTAAGATATACATCACCTATGCCTGTTACCTTATATAGGATTACTTCAGAACATAGAGTTAGACTCCCGGATGACCTGGATCAAAACACATGACAGTCCTTAAAAGTAACATATGGAGGATTTTACCAATATTTTGAGAAGTTTTTTTAGTTCGTTGTTATTTTAATAGAAAAGGTCCAACCTGTTTTCTCCCCTTATTGTTCCCTCTTGTGGGGAAATCACACCTGACACTGGCACGTATTTGGGAAGTTGGTCTTCTAGTCTTAGATGGATGGCAAACACATGCACACCCCTGGGTTGTCTTCCTGGGTGCAAGCAAGACTGGGGAGACCCTGTTTCCAGGGCATCTTAGTGTTGGCACGGTGATGGCTCCATGAGGCAGTGTTGATTCCCACATCAGTTTGAACCCAGAAGTTCAGTATTTCTGCAAGGGTGAGAAGTTGTGGCCCTTTCTGGGGGTGCATCTCCACATAAGAACTTAATTGCCAAAATATATTTGACACTGTATTCTATGAAACTAGCCTTTGGTGATTGCTTTGAGACCAATATGGCCTCGTAGGTTAAAAGCTCTAGTTTCCTAATTTTACAATTATCTATAATATCTATACTAGAGAAACATTACTGTGATTAAGTGGCAAAATATATGAACAATACTTAGCCTCAGCTTGACGTTTGAGATGTTCTCAACGTTCTTAGGTTTCATACACAGTCCAGGATAGAGGGGTAGAGACCTATCCCCCTATTTCAGAGGAGCTCAGAGTATGGCAGAGAAGACCAGCGGTGTGAAAGTGCTGTGTCAGAATGCAGCATAGGATTTTGGGAAAAATACACCTGAGGTACTGTTAACTCAGTGACCTTCTGACATGGTGAGAGGCCTGTGTGTTATAATATTGCAAAAGAGCTTAAAACACTCTCAAAGCACTATAGGAATATATTATTGGTAGAAAGATACACACACGAGATGTATTTCCCACGTTTTCTCAGTAGATGAGGCTTCCCGATAGATTATGTGTAAAAGCAGCAGCATGTGACATATCACATATAGAGCTCTGCCTGCAGCCTTCAGATTGTGTCATTGTTCCATGGATTATAAAGAGATCTTTTTTGTAAGTGGACTCTGTTTCCGTCCTGGCCTTCCTACCTTGACATGTTGTTTCCCTGCCAAATGATGGTCTAGAAAGTCCAGGCTTCCTGATCTACTATGACAAATAAGATGGCTTGCACGTTAGTTTGATTCCTGTTTTCTAGCAAGATTGTCATTTAATGTGGAATTTCCCCTTGAAAGCTGTTGTACTGATGACCTTTTAAGAGATTTGACTTGGCCTCTTTTTTTGTTTTGTTTTTCATTTGTGGTCTAGTGTAGGGCTCATCAATGGAACTTTCAATGATGAAATGTTCTGTATGTGCACTGACCCATTTGACAGCCACCAAGCACATGAGGGTATTGAGGATCTGAAATGTGGTTACTGCGATTAAGGAACTGAATTTTAACATTTAATTTTAATTTAAAGTGCTAAATATGCTACCATATTGGTCATCATGGTCTGGTGTTTAAGACCGTTAATGTCAAACTTTATTAATCTAATTAACTAGAGATTATTTAGACTGGTGTGCTTTTATGTAATATCTTTATGATATTCAAAGCACTGGAGCACATTTATTCGTTTCAAAGACTATGGCAATACCTTGAAACTTGCTATTTCTTAAAGAAAAAGAGAGCTCTTTAGCTTGGCTTAGAAAAAAATCCCAATCTGATGAGTATTTTAAGTTCATTAGTACCTGTCGTGTGGGTACTCTTCTGGAGAAGAATTAGAAATAGATTAGGAGTTAAGAAAAGGAATAGGGAACGAACATAGTTGCCTGGAATGCCAACTCAGCGTTAGTCATTTTATATACCATTTAATAAAATGATAAGGAAGAAGGACTGGTAACAACAATAACAACAAAAATCAGACAGTTTTTAAGTGATTAAGACTTGGATAACCACAGCTATTAAACACACCCAGATTTATGTAAGAATGTTTTTCATACATTCTAATATTATGATTTACTATTTAAGGTGAAATTAAAGTGACATAAGAATTGCTGTTTAACTTTTAGAAGTACAGCTTAGAGCAATCATTTGTCCATATTTCTGAAGAACAATTTAGGATTAGAAAATATTTCTCACCTTTCAGATTGTTGTACTACTAACCCTGTCATCTTTGCTATCCTTAAATTCTAGAGCTGGAAACAGAATTGTTGAAATACTACCTGAACATCTGAAACAATTTCAGTCCCTCGAAACTTTGGACCTGAGCAGCAATAATATATCAGAGCTTAAAACTCCCCTTCCACCCCTACAACTCAAATATCTGTAAGTCAATCTTCTTTAACAAAAATATTCACCTATGATGAAAATACCATGTTATAATAATAAAAAAATCAACTTTAAGGTGTAACAAAATCTGCCTTTTTTTTTTTTAACTGCTGGTGTATCAGCAGTGTAACTTTCTTATTGATGTGTAATTTGCTATAAACCCAAATAACCAGTCTTTATTTTGTTGTTGCACTTTTGGATTACAAAAAATTAGACGTCCTTTGTTAGAAAAACTGTGTGGAGTTAAAAGTACTTCTTTAAAAAATTAAATCACTCTTTGTTTCATCAATAAATGAATTTTATAAAAAGTGGATAAACATCTGTAACGAATTTTTATACCCTTCAAATATTCTGATCACTCTTTCCTTAGCGGTATGTGTGAATCGTAGTCAGTGTTTGTCCATAAGACCTAAAGACTTAATTTTTAGGTGTCCGTTGATACAAATGATGGTTATAGGTTCTCTGGAGATTATAATAGACAGAATGTATGTGCTTTAACTTTTCAAAGAGCCAGAAAGAGGAGCTTATCTTCAAACTTTTAACAGGTATCTCAACAGCAACCGAGTCACTTCAATGGAACCTGGGTATTTTGACAATCTGGCCAACACACTCCTGGTGTTGAAGCTGAACAGGAACCGAGTCTCAGCTGTCCCACCCAAGATGTTTAAACTGCCCCAGCTGCAACACCTGTAAGTAAGACATTCTTTTAGTGCTGCTTTACCTCCAAACCCTTGTTGTCTGTTGCCTAAAATCCACAACGTGACCAAAGGAGTTTCGAAGCAAGGATGCGGCTCTCTTCCCACTGAGAACTGGAGTGGCCAAATTTCTGAATCGGAAAGAGCCTTCACAGTCCCCTAGTGCAAACTCCTGCCTGACAGGGCAGGTCGGAATGTTACTGAAGGAATGAACAGTGTCATCAGTGAACAGTCTCCACACAAAGGCATCATTGTGGCACTGGTGAAATCGTGGTGACGCCCAGCAGCTGTGGTTTATGAAAATAATACCGACAACTCCAGGAGGCTCTGATGGCTAAAGTGGCTGCAGAGAGCTGTCTCGTTAATAGTGCTGGAATGACCTGTGAACAGGCTCCTCCAGTACAGTGGTTTTCAACCTTGGCTGTACATTAAGGCACTGCGGAGCTTTTAAAAATCCCAGTGTCCAGGCCACACCCTAGACCAATTACATTGGAACCTCTGGGGGTAAGATCCAGGCTTTGGTAATTTTTAAAACTCTCTAGGTGATTGCAGTGTGCAACCAAGGTTGAAAATGACTGCCTTAAAGAGAAAGCATTAAACAGAAGAATCGTGAGAGAGTAACGAACTTTTGTAAGCAGAATAAGCTTGGCGGCCCTGCCCCTGAGTAGACTCATGTTTTAACATAATATTCAGTATACTCACTCTGGGTAATTTAAAAACAAATACACTGAGTAGATAAGCATTTTAGAAATGAAAGTGTAGTCTAGTTTCAGTATTTCATTATTCCAAAAATACATCACACATTTCAGGAGGAAATCTCCCTGCTAATAAATCAGAATTCTTCTCAATAAAAATGTTTAGAAATTTAAGACATTCTATGCAATTTAACACTGGCTGGTTTAACTATATTGCAGTAATGTCACATTTTATTACTACCTCTAGAATTTTGTCAAATAAGCTGTTTAACTGTTATGTCCAATGCAGTGAACTGAACCGAAACAAGATTAAAAACGTAGATGGGCTCACATTCCAAGGGCTCGGTGCTCTGAAGTCTCTGAAAATGCAAAGAAATGGAGTAACCAAACTTATGGATGGGGCGTTTTGGGGGCTGAGCAACATGGAAATCTTGTAAGTATGTCTTACCACAATTCCTGCTCAGGTAGTATGATCATGGAGTGCTCAGTGAGCATGCAGTAGCTTTATTTGAAATCCTATGTTAAAATCTCATAATTTACAATCGTATAATTTAATACTACGTTTTGTTTCAGGTAACATGACTGAGAATTTATAAACCCATGGTAGTTTTTGCTGATGTCTTTATATAACAAAAGCTAAACATCTTGTAACAATAGGAATATGTAATAGGTTGTAATCATATGTCTCCTTTGAAGAGACTAGATAATGAACTTTTGATCCTGCTTTTGATTCTTATTGTAAATGTAGGCAGCTGGACCATAACAACCTAACAGAGATTACCAAAGGCTGGCTTTACGGCTTGCTGATGCTGCAGGAACTTCATCTCAGCCAAAATGCCATCAACAGGATCAGCCCTGATGCCTGGGAGTTCTGCCAGAAACTCAGTGAGCTGTGAGTTGCCTTTTATTCTCCTCAGGTTTGAGAGCAGGGATCATGCCAGAGCATGAGCTTCTTACCACTGATCTGTGAAATTTTCATAACAAAGTTTCCCAGGTGACAGCTTTTTTCACATGCAACCTAGTCATATTTTTGTTGTGATAAGTTGAAGCCAACTGTGCTCTTTGAGTTCTAGGGCACACGGGCTAAATCAGTGATGGTTATTTTCAAATAAAGAGAATTTTTTTTAATTACTAGGACTAGAAATAATGTTTACCTGAGTATTATTAAGAAGGCAGAGTGTTAAAATAAGGATTATTGTGGTTACATATATTGCTTGTTGTTTGAAAACAAATCATTGTGTTGAATTGGAAAATAAAGGCTATTATTTGTTTTGTTTGGTTTTGTTTTGTTTGATTTTGTTTTTACAGGGACCTAACTTTCAATCACTTATCGAGGTTGGATGATTCGAGCTTCCTGGGCCTAAGCTTACTAAATACACTGCACATTGGGAATAACAAAGTCAGCTACATTGCTGATTGTGCCTTCCGGGGGCTTTCCAGTTTAAAGACTTTGTAAGTTACACACTTTGCTCTCTCTGCATGAACCTAATTGGCTTCTAAATGTGCCCACTTTTCTCCAAACAGATTTCCTTTCTTGTGAAGGAAATATGTACAGCCTCAGAAGTAGTGTCTTAATCTTTCCCAGATCAGTTTGATTAAAATCAGTCCATTTCATCCATATGTGTTTCTTGGAGGGATTAAAAAGGACAATGATCAGATAGGTTTGATGATTACACTTAGCCTTCTCAGGATCTCCAGGAAGTTGGTAACTGCTCAAAAGGGAAATTTTAAATCCATTGATTTTTCTTTATAAAAATGCAGATTGGCAATTACCCAGAACAAAAAGATATACAAAGGACAGCAAAGGAAGATGCCTGTTTATCACGACAGTTATATCCAGACTTGATCTCTATCCTAAGAGGAAGAAGAGAGAGTTGAATTAATTGATCTTTGAAAAATCTTTGAAATGTTCATTTTAATGTTGTGCAATGGGCTTTTGGTTTTTGCACTGTCAGAGACTTTTGCTCTGTTCGCTATTTGAAGCGTTACATAATTGAAAGACATGCTGTGTGCTTTGGCCAACTCCTACTTGTGTGGTTGGAGCAGTGTTTTTAAAGTTTAATGTATTTTTCAGACTGTCCAGGTCTTTCAGAATTTAGTCATCTCGATAGAGGAATTAGTAGGACAGAATCAACCATCCTGATTTTGGGCAAAAACTTGGTGTTGGGAGACAGAAAGAGTTTTCTATTGTTTTGAAAGGGGTGGAGATGATGTGGGGGATTATGAGGAATTTATTACTAATTACATGCCACCTGGGTGGTGATCTCAGCTTTCTGAGTATCTCTCTAAGGAGAACGCTTGTATCTTTTGTTAAGTACCTGGTACCGGTTTCAGTAACGTTTCTTCTTATAATTTAGGGATCTGAAGAACAATGAGATTTCCTGGACTATTGAAGACATGAACGGTGCTTTCTCTGGGCTTGACAAACTGAGACGGCTGTGAGTAGGATTTTCTTCATGGTTGCCTCCCTGTCTGACCCATACCCCTTGAAGTCCATTCTGCAGGTTGAGATTTGAGAGAATTTAGAACTAGAGGCTGAACCTGGTTGCTTCCCTTGGTCATCTCCCCAAATGAGTGTTGTGATACAAGATGGGTATTAATTAGTTTTTCTTCCTTGGTATGGTGGTTTTATTCAACACTTTGGTGAGTTGTGACTTATTTTAATATCTAGACAAGAATTTTAAATTCTTTTGAGTGCTTAGAATCTTGGGATTATCATAGTGTAAAAGGACACTTCCTAATTTCACCATTTTGAAACTTTCAGTGTTGGCATTCAGCTTGCAGGAACCTTTAAGTGATGTGATCCTGTGTCCACTGATAAGACTGCAGTAGGTTCCAAGCAGTACAGGTGAAAAACATACTTCTTTTCAGCCTTCAAGTGGCCTTGTAGATGGCCAGATCCTGTGTTTTTAGTTTTCAAGTTGAGTTCCATATAGCCCTAAACTTCCGTGGATGATGAAAGTATCCATGGGGAGGGAGGGTAAGAAGATCTCCACTGTTACCGGTTTCACTAATTATAGTTCTGAGACCATTTACCTGGAAGGAAGTTTCTACCTCTTCCTAAAAAGACTTTGAGGGGCGCCTGGGTGGCACAGCGGTTAAGCGTCTGCCTTCAGCTCAGGGCGTGATCCCGGCGTTGTGGGATCGAGCCCCACATCAGGCTCCTCCGCTATGAGCCTGCTTCTTCCTCTCCCACTCCCCCTGCTTGTGTTCCCTCTCTCGCTGGCTGTCTCTATCTCTGTCAGGTAAATAAATAAAATCTTTAAAAAAAAAAAAAATAAAAATAAAAAAAAAATAAAAAGACTTTGAAAATCACGGCTTTAATTTAACTGCCAGAGTAACTTATTGAATACCTATATTTGCCAGGTTCTCTGTTGAATGCTTTGAGACCATGCTGAACTATATTACTGAAATAGATGGCATGAGTACATTTGTACAGGATATATTGTTTAATTGAAGAAAATAGAATTATTCACAGTGATTTTTTTCCACAATGATTTTAAAAGATTCTTTTTTTTTTTTTAAGATTGTATTTATTTATTTGACAGAGACAGCCAGCGAGAGAGGGAACACAAGCAGGGGGAGTGGGAGAGGGAGACGGAGGCTCTCCTCTGAGCAGGGAGCTTAATGTGGGGCTCAATCCCAGGACCTTGGGATCATGACCTGAGCCGAAGGCAGACACTTAACGACTGAGCCACGCAGGCACCCCTAAAAGAGATTCTTTTCATGAGAATTCCACCCCCAAATGGCTTTATTCCAATGTAACTTTTTTTTTCTCCCCTCAGAATACTCCAGGGAAACCGGATTCGATCTATTACCAAAAAAGCCTTTACCGGTTTGGACGCATTAGAACATCTGTGAGTGACTGGAATTTAGTTACCCTAAAGGAGTCTAAGATGCTTATCTATTTATGTGTCATGAAAGATAAACTAGAATGTAATTTTGTTGGCATTCTTTCTGTATCATAAAGTATATTTACATATTTACATATCTGCTTATCCTGTTTATCTGCATATCTATATCTCTATGGAAGTATATAGGTATACATTTTCCTTTGCATTTGAGGACATCACTATACATTATTGGGTTTTCTTTGAGTTATTTTTCTTAAGTAGTGATATATTTAATTTTCAAAAACCTACCATTTATTGTGCACTTACTATACATCAGGCATTATGCCAGGCATTTATATATAGTCTCATTTAATCCTCACAAGAAAATTATTCAATAACTCCTGTTACCTTTATTTTTAAGTAAAGAAGTGGAGGTTCTGAGTATCCATTGATTCCATTGAACAGCTAATGCAACAGTTATGGTGATTTGCATTTTGAAGATTAAAAAAGCAATTCCCTGTGGTACTTAGGAGTGACGTTAGGAGGGTAGTGACACTACTTTGAGACTTTTATTAATTTGTCATTGCTGTTGTTTAATTATAAAACATACAACCTGTTTTTCCACCATTGTTCTTTCTCTTCTTCGGTTTTGCTACCAGTCCATCAGCTCACAGTTGCCCGAGGCAGGACTCACCCAGGGCTGCCTCCACTGTCCTCGTCTCTGTGTCACACTAGCTCTTATCTTCACAGTCTCTGCGCCAACCCCTCTTAGTAACTGCTGGCACACATTTCTAAAATGACGTTTAGGGGTGCAGATATTTCCAGCCACTAGGAGGGCAAGCTAGCTAGTCTTGATAGCAGTCAAAACCTGCATGAGCACGGACCCAACTAGCTTCTTAGAACCATGGGAATATTTGCACTTGTACAGCGAAAGTACCAAGTGACCTAAAATACCTCTACTCTATTAGGGAATGTTTTTAGCCAAAAGTTTTAATATCTATTAACTTGGACAAAAGAAGTTCAGAACACATTTGGGCAAACCCCCGTTTGCACTGTGTATTGAGAGAGACGATTTCGCCGTTATCTGTAGCCACCTTGTTGTCTTGTGACTCACATATTAGTTTGAGGGAGGTTTGGATTGCTAGCCACGCTGACAGAAGCAGTTCAGGCTGGAGCAGGATGATTCTACAAAGCAGAATTTGGAAGGGCGGACCAGTGTTGCTGGACTTCTTGAAACAAATTATTTTCAAAGGGAAACTGGCCAAAGGGTTTGTCATCTGACCCATTCCTTTTCTGGGAAAGTGGAATTAGTGGATCAGTGGAGTATTAACCTCTGCTGCAGTTTTTGAAAACTTCTTGACTCTCCCAGCCTCTCTCTCTGCCCACATTTGGTACTTTCGCTCTGTCCTCTGTTGCCCCTCATCTCATTCAAAATCGTTTTTGTATACTCTGACCCCATAAAGAAAAACAGTAGTAGTCATTGTGGAGAGGGCTTTAATTCAAACTGCTTGTAAGCACTAGTTAAAAATAAAGTCAGCCTGGAATATTCTCTGGTTTTATAAATGTCCCATCCAAAGTGTGTTTTAGCAAGTACGTCTTGTCTGAACGCCTTACTGTCTCTACGAGTGAGTTGAGTGTGGCAGAATGGCTACTGACCAAGAGCATATGTTTTGAAATGGAAAATAATTGAGTTCACATCTAATCTGCCCCCTCTCATGCTGAACAAGGTAGTAAAACCATCTTCTTTTGGGTTGCTGTGAGGAGTAAATGTAATACTAGGTAAATGTAAATCATTTAACCCAGTGCATGTCATAGAAAGTATTTTATACATGACGGGTTTTTTAAAAAGCATAACTATGAGAAATTTTCTTGTGTGTTTAAAAGTTACTATTGGTGGGGCACCTGGGTAGTGCAGTCGTTAAGCGTCTGCCTTCGGCTCAGGGCATGATCCCGGCGTTCCGGGATCGAGTCCCACATCGGGCTCCTCCGCTGGGAGCCTGCTTCTTCCTCTCCCACTCCCCCTGCTTGTGTTCCTTCTCTCGCTGCCTGTCTCTCTGTCACATAAATAAATAAAATCTTAAAAAAAAAAAAGTTACTATTGGTTACTAATTTGAATTTTGAGAAACACAATAAAATAATACAGCAGAATAAACCATAAGACTACAATAAAAAAAAAATACAGCAGAGCAGCTTAGGTCCTCATGAGCCAAATAACCTGGACATGATGATATGAAGCAATCTTTTCTACTATACCAGAATCTGCCTCTGATACAAATATTCGTGTTCTTTGATCCAAGCTTCCTAATGGGTTTTCTGGAGTTGCCCCATTGGTGCATTTCAGCACATGGAGTAGTTTTGTGCATGGGGTGGGCAGTGTGGGCCCAGCTTTTGCCTGAGGCATGTAGTGACCGTAATTCGCTCTAATGTATTTGATTTTGTTTTTTTTTTTTTTTTCAGAGATCTGAGTGACAACGCAATCATGTCATTACAAGGCAATGCATTTTCACAAATGAAGAAACTTCAGCAATTGTAAGCTTTCTTTTTCTTTCCAAGAGTTTCAAATGAAACATGGTATCAGGGGAGCTGTCGGGCATGTCAGCCTAGATCACGTGTCTATAAAAAGTAGCTAGTGCGTTCTTAGCATTCCTTAATTTTTATACCAGAAAGCAAAGGGAGTTGGCGATTTGTTCCCTTTGTTGAGAAGAGGAGTTTCTTTTGTTTCTGTTACGAATTTGCAGTTTAAATTTGTGGGACCTAATGTAGTACAAGGCCTGATGGGTTCATGGTAGCAGGTCTTCAGGAGTGAGGTGTTTGCAATGTATCAGCACTTCTCCCTCAGGTCAATAAGAACAACAACATGGTGCTAATACATTTCATATATTTTAAGATGGACCAGAGAATATTTATTGCATGGGGGGTGTGTATTTGGTTTCCACATTCACTGCTTTGCTAATATTTACTTGAGTTACTTTACTTGTAGAATCTGCATTTCATATAAAACAAATTGAACGTAATTACTCTCCTCAGGCATTTAAATACATCAAGCCTTTTGTGCGATTGCCAGCTAAAATGGCTCCCACAGTGGGTGGCGGAAAACAACTTTCAGAGCTTTGTAAATGCCAGTTGCGCCCATCCTCAGCTGCTAAAAGGACGAAGTATTTTTGCTGTTAGCCCAGATGGCTTTGTGTGTGGTGAGTGTGACTGTTGCCTCTGCTTTCATTCTTCTTTTTTTCCCTCCAACGAATGGTCTTAAACAAGCTTATGTTGTCTTAATGAAGCTTTTATTTCTGTTGAGGTAAATGAAAATGGATCTGTAGTGTGCTGATGATTTTAATGTTACAAATGAGAAAGAGTTTCCTTAAATGTCTTTGTTTGGACATCAGGGGGGTTTGGTGGAACGAGGACGTTGGATCTTGGGAGAACTGATGGGCAGTCACAGCGCTCCCTCTTCCCTAAATCTTAGTGTCTGCGTCTGTGAAGTGGGAAGTCTGATGACTGCCCTTCCCAGTTCCGGGCTTATGGAAAGGCAGAACTAACCCCGCTATCAGTGCTGCAGTTTGGGGTACAAAGGGAAAATTATCAGCTCGTGATTTACAGGCTGCTAAAAATTTTGCTCCTGCTGGTTAAAGCATTACAAGTAATAGAAACTTTGAATTTATTATCAGTCAGCATAAGTTCCATTGTTTTAGTGTCTGAGAATCTCAGTGCTAGAAATCTCACACCTCACATAGCTAGTCAGCAGATCTGGATCAAAACCCCAGGTTCTCATCTCCCTGGTGCAGGCTGCTGTCTGCTACACTACAGTGCTGTTTACTATTCACTGCCTTGGAGACCTTTGTAAAAATAAATGCGCATATAGAACACAAAATCAAAGTTTGCTTAAATTTTAGCATGTGTGTTAAGATATTACAGAACCTAATTTTACATCGGCCTTTAAAAATTTATTTGAAACTGCTTTGCCTACGATTGTTTAGTTAAGTACAAGAAAAATATATTTTTTTAGGTTGCAGCATTAAACTGTGCCAATGGTTTCTGGAAATAAAACATCTGATGTAGCTTTTGGATCTAAATAAGCTTTTGGCATTCATCTGCAAGGGCCTGAGCCATGCCTTTCCCATGGTGCTTATTTCGCAGTTCTCTAGTCCCAAGATAAGAACTCTCTATTATTTGGAGAGGATACCATATATATATGGTATCCTTAAATTTTTCTTTCAGTGTCTCCATTGCAAATCTGAACATTGGTTTATCAGATGAGAATTTTAGAATAATCATACAGAAGAAGAAACCATCTTAATGACAACATGGTATTGGAAGTGAGAAGCATTGGAGTTCCCAGAGCATTCCCAAAGCCTATTGGTTCACATGCATACACACACACACACACACACACACACACACACACACACATGCACACGCATGCAGGCATGCAGGCGTCCTTTTCAGAGCACCCAGACAATACATTTTGGTAGATATGAGCTGTTTCCTTCTGGGTTTAGACCATTTCCAAGAAACTGAAGTTCGAAAAAGGTAACTTTTCCAAAAAAGTAACAGAGAGCTAAAAATAACTGTTAGGAATGAAAGAGTTGCCCAGCTCCAATTATCATGTAACTCTGACAGTGGAGCACAGTGTCCTGATTGATTGTCCACCCTCAACCCCAGGCTGAAGCCAGGGTCTCACAGGGAGTTGGAGAGATGGTTTTTCTTTTGCTACAGGATTATTTATTTCAACTCTGTCTAAAAATTACTGCTCTTTAATACAGGTTCTGTTTTTGGTAAATGGGGTGTTAATTGTTGTCTTTAGTGATATTGATTTCTTAATTTTGCTGCTGCTTGTTTGTGGATAACATGGGAAAAATTGCAGTTCCTACTAGTAGCCTTTAAAGATGATCCATGAGCCTAGAAGTTTCTTACCTGATTTCTTCTTGTATTTATGTTTAAAAAAGCATAAGGGGCCTAGGATAAACTATATTCCAAAATTATAGTCTCCTCTCAGTTAATGATTAATAAATAGGTGTCAGTCTCTATTTGAAGTGAACACATTAGTTTATAAACACTCTCCCAGGCCATCATTTCAACATGAGGACTGTTAGTTCATCTGTGAAACATACACAAAGGGTAAAACCCAAGCCCTCACTTGTTTTGAGTTTCTTGCTATTAAAAACTGAGTAGCGTTTGGACTCTCAAGCCTTAAAATTGTTCTGTTCCCTCCTCTCCATCTTGAACAGATGATTTTCCTAAACCCCAGATCACTGTTCAGCCAGAAACGCAGTCGGCAATAAAAGGTTCCAATTTGAGTTTTATCTGCTCGGCTGCCAGCAGCAGTGACTCCCCAATGACTTTTGCTTGGAAAAAAGACAATGAGCTACTGCACGATGCCGAAATGGAAAACTATGCGCACCTGCGGGCCCAAGGTGGCGAGGTGATGGAGTACACCACCATCCTCCGGCTCCGCAATGTGGAGTTCACCAGCGAAGGGAAATACCAGTGTGTCATCTCCAACCACTTTGGCTCCTCCTACTCTGTCAAAGCCAAGCTTACAGTAAACAGTATGTGATCTAACTTTTCCATTTGCATTTAAAGACACCTTTTAGATTGGGTTTGCTCTCTTTCTCTTATTCCTAACCCTGTGTTCCGTTCATAGTTCCCCACCTCACCCTTCCTTTCTCTACCTCTCACTCCACAAAACTAAGATTCTTGGTATCTACGTGAACAATGAGTACTTATTGCATTGAGGACCCTATCATGGTGGGTAGCACAGAGAGGAACCATACAAGGGCTGTGCTCTTTGGGAGTTCACAATATATTAGTCTGATGTGGGAGGCCATGAACTATAGCTTTACAGCACCCCACCTTTCATTCAGAGAGCTGGGTTTGAATCCTTTCCTGCTTACAACTGTGTGACTCTTACTTAACCTTCCTTTGCCTCCATTTCCACATCTTTCTATTAGGAACAATAGTACCTACCTTACAGAGATATGATAGATAAAATAATTGGTGTAAAAGACTTAGTCTGGAATACAATGAATGCTCACCAAATGCAGTAAATATTAGCTGCTTTTAATAAAAATATATAATTGTTTTGTGTGACCCGAATGTATTTTTTTACGACAGGAACCTTACCACTGTATTATTTAATCATTTGTACCTTCCATGGCAGAAGATTTTTGTATACGATTCATTAATGCCTTCATTCTACAAAAGCTTGCTAAGGCCTGACGTGTAGAACAATTTTGAGTTTAAAACTGTAGGGCAAAACACATATCTAAAGTCATAGAATGTTAGAGCCAGGAGGGACTTAAAAAAAAAAAAAAAGATGATGAAGTGAGTGGTCAGGGTACAAAGAGATTAATTGATTTGCCCAAGATCTCACAGATAATTACTGAGGAAACTAAAAAGTAACTGGAAAATAGGAGAAAGACCTTCAGTCTGTGCAGGAGGTGACCTGTGTCTCGGCCTGATTTCATCCTTTCTGTACCTGTGTGTAACCTTGAGGGGATCTCTTCGTCTCAACTTCAGATTCCTTGTCTTACAATCAGAAATAACCCCAGCCTGACTATGGCAGGGGCATTTGTAAGTATATATTTAAAAAAAAAAAAAAACTCAGAATGAAAATGGGCCTGTAAAACTCCATAGCGCTAATGCCCGCATGCTTTATCTGATTTCAGTGCTTCCTTCCTTCACCAAGACCCCCATGGACCTTACCATTCGCGCTGGGGCCATGGCACGCTTGGAGTGCGCTGCCCTGGGACATCCAGCCCCGCAGATAGCCTGGCAGAAGGATGGGGGCACAGACTTCCCCGCCGCAAGGGAGAGACGCATGCATGTGATGCCTGAGGATGATGTGTTCTTTATCGTGGATGTGAAGATAGAGGACATCGGCGTTTATAGCTGCACAGCTCAGAACAGCGCAGGAAGCATTTCTGCAAATGCAACTCTGACTGTCCTAGGTAACTGGCTATTGTCAGATTCTGTGATAGAAAGTGAAGACACTAGCTCACCCAAAGGCCCTAAGTGTCAGAAGTTGTAAAGGTGACACTGCCCTTCCCTGGAGAGAGAGAACAGATGGCTTCTCAGGAGCTTTGAAGTCGGGAGTGCATTACATCTTAAGGTCTGTGGCCAGTGAGATGAATCTGCTTCCTCTGTCCTGAGAGGCAAGGAAAAGTAAATGCTTTGTCACCTCCCTTTTTGCATAGGAATCACCTTCCTCTGCTCTTCCCATGGCACAGGCTCTATCAGGAGTCTTCGCACTATAAAGCACATAAAAGAAAACAAAACGTGAGCGGATTGGGAAAGATCTACTCTCTTTTCTTGGCCTACCCTACCATTCTGGAAATCAGAGTTTGTCTTTTATCTTTTGCCTGAATAGGACCTTTAAAAAAAAAAAAGTGAACATGTTAATCATACATGTATCTTTGAAAGAGTTGAACAGAGTAACCTATGAACACCAAATAATAAAAGTACTTTCAGAATTTATGTATAGGTTTGGACATCTAGCACTAGAAAGTTTCCCTTTAAAAATTTAAACATTCTTTTTTCATCCATCAACATACCCCATGCTTGAAATTACTTTTATACATATTCAATTTCTAAAAAACGTCTGGAATGTTTTGCATTGCCCCTCTTCCACCACTCCCAATCTTGTCAAGAGTGAGAGAGATTGAGGTTTAAAAAATTAGTAAACATAATCCTTAACATGTGTTATAACAAATGACAGGCAAATAATGAAATGAAATTCTGAATGTTGTATACATGTTTAAGCTCTTAAAGAAGTTGTGGAAGAATATGATGGTAGGTTCCAATTTTAGTATATTCAAGTGGTAGGTCTTACGATATCCAAAACCTAATTTCATTTAAGAGATTCAAAACATAACTTGTCATTTCAGAAACACCATCATTTTTGCGGCCCCTGTTGGACCGAACCGTAACCAAGGGAGAAACCGCGGTCCTGCAGTGCATTGCTGGAGGCAGCCCTCCTCCCAGATTGAACTGGACCAAGGATGACAGCCCCTTGGTGGTCACCGAAAGGCACTTTTTTGCAGCAGGCAATCAGCTGCTGATCATTGTGGATTCTGATGTCAGTGACGCCGGGAAATACACGTGTGAAATGTCCAACACCCTCGGCACTGAGAGAGGCAACGTGCGCCTCAGCGTGATCCCCACTCCGACCTGTGACTCCCCTCAGATGACCGCCTCGTCATTAGACGATGACGGATGGGCCACCGTGGGTGTCGTGATCATAGCAGTGGTTTGCTGTGTGGTGGGCACATCGCTCGTGTGGGTGGTCATCATATACCACACAAGGCGGAGGAACGAAGACTGCAGCATTACCAACACAGGTGTGTAAACAGAAGCTTGGCACGGAGTGCCGTAGTCATGTGTGTTTGTGGTCCTGTGGTAATTTTCCTCCAGAATGTGTGTCTCATAGCCCGAGGCCATGTCAGAAGGGTGACTCATTTGTTTCAAGCTGCAGGAATATATGGTTAGCTAGAAATAACACCCCAGCCCAAAATAAAGCTGATGTTTAAAGATTAACCCTTTTTGTTAAAACCTCATCAGAATATGCTGTTGGCTGTGAGATACAGTCTCGCTCCTTCACACAGAGGTGATGGAGAACAGGTGCATTCCTTCACTTATGTGGTTTATGCTCTGACGTAGTTCTCTCTCTCGTCACGTGTGCGCCCGTGTGCATATGTGTGTGCAGGCATCTGGGGGGATTCTGTTACTAGTGGGAGCAGGCTGTGACTTGCCCAATAGGTGCAAACTCCTATATTGATACATGTTAAGTGGGAAATATGGCAGAATTCAGGTTTAATTCAAAAGCTTAGACTCTGCCCCACGAAAATTCCCAAGGCTTTATCTTTTGAAACATCTGTTTTTGAGATTGGAGAGCGGCATCCTATAGAAGATAAAATAGAGAATTAGTTTGGGCTTCCCAGAGCTGCAGAGCCCTCATCTTCCTTACCTGAAGACTAGTCAGTCCACGTGGGTTTTCAGAAGTAGATTTACTTGATTTGTACGGAAACCACACAGTATATACAGTTCATCAGGGAAGGCTGTGGGGTATGTATGGTCGTTCTTGGTTAACAGAATGCTGTTGTTGGATTATAGATGAGACCAACTTGCCGGCAGATATCCCTAGTTATCTGTCATCTCAGGGAACCTTAGCCGACAGACAGGATGGGTACATCTCCTCAGAAAGTGGAAGCCACCACCAGTTCGTCACGTCTTCAGGAGGCGGGTTTTTCTTACCACAACATGACAGCAATGGTAAGTGTTTAAAATGAACACAGGCTGTCATTGTTTTGAAATAATCTAATGGAAGGCTTAAATACAGTATCAATTTTCACAAGCAATCGATACGCTTATATATTGAGGAACTGGCCCAAGATCACTGGCAAAGCTGAAATTAAATACTATTATGCCTTTTTTCTTAAATACCAGAAAAATCTTGGTTTCTGATAATAAGAGAAGACAAGTAGGAGAATTAAAGTTTAATTTCTCCCTGCAACGTGATACTTTATTTAAGCTATAAATGTTCTTTGGCCCTGAATGTTCTCCTTTCTTAAATGATATTAACTGGTTTCATGTATGGTCTTAAAAGTCAAATGCTTTAAAATTCTATTAGAGAAATCAAATTCTAACTCTTGCTTTAAGAACTGCATGGTTTTAAGAACAATCATGGAGGCACCATAATACAGGCACACAGGCTTGGTTCAAGACCCGCTTCTGACACTTACCCCCTGTGTATCCTTGGACAGTTACATAGTACTTCCTTATTAGGTGGTTGTGAAATTAAATACAATGATGTTGGAAAACGGCATGGTGCTTGGCACATAGTAAGGGCTCCAAAAGAAGAAACTATTGGCATTCTTTTCAAACATTTTACCATCTTTTCCCACAAACATTCACTGACTATCTGCTCTTGGCGGACCCCGTAGTTGAAAGAGAACAGTATTTGTCTTCAGTCTCTTAGTGTAGGCAGTGGTGAGATGAAAATTGCAACAAATAGTCACAAAGTGCTTGGCAAGGCAGTGACGGAGGGGATAGAGATAGAAGATTTGCACGTACAGGTGGGTGTTCTGGTTAGACTCATTTGGGTGCAACCTTGTTCAAAGGTAGCAGGGTTTACTGAAAAGACATTTAGGAAAGTTTCAAACGACAGAACTGGAACATGATAATGTTGTGCGGCTTTTATGCTGGGGCTGGCGATCAACTGCTGTGAGCAGCTCTGGGGGCTACAGCCCTAGTGATCACGTGTTGCACAGTCTTTTCTGAGACTGACCAGTTCCTGCTTCCCAGGCACATGGCCCGTCACGGCATCTCTCTGCTGCACTACGTCTCTTGTCCTTCAGCTGCTGTGGCCACTCCTAACTGGCATGTCATTTCTGGGTTGTTTGGCTCAGATACTCAAAATAGCGGTTTTTGTTTTTTTGTTTGGTTTGGTTTGGCTGAACTCATTTTTGAGCTGGGCATTCAGAGCTGATGTGTTAAATACCACCTCTGGTCCTGCTCATCTGACTTTCTGGAGGAAGGGGCAGTGCTGATGGCATTGTGTGTTCCTGACCATGGCTGCTTTGGCTGCAGTGTGCATCTACAGATTAGTTTCTCTTGGAAGCCACTGGGGGCCGGTGCCCAGGGAACACATCCAGTACGATGGTTCATCAAATCCTCTCTTTGTAAGATGGCACAGATTTAGTCAGTTACTGTTCCGTAGGCCTCAGTAAATGTTTTAAAACCCTACGATAAATTTCTCCAGTTTTTTCTTTTAAATGCTTTTCTATCCAAGATTTTTATTTATATGTATGGAAAATCCCCAAAGTGGAGAGAATGTTGAAGGGTACTTAAATCAAATTCATTCAGTGACTGAGATATCTGTTTTAAAGGGACATGCCATATTGACAATAGTAGTGAAGCTGACGTGGAAGTTGCCACAGATCCATTCCTTTGTCCCTTTTTGGGGTCCTCAGGCCCTGTGTACTTGAAGGGGAATGTGTATGGCTCAGATCCGTTTGAAGCCTATCATACAGGTATGTGGTTTTCTTTCCTGAGTTCTGTTCTGTTTCTTGGAGAGACCTTCAGAAGCACTAACTCTGTCTCTTTCTGATGTTATCCCCAAATTTGAAAGGTTGTGGTCCTGACCTGAGAACAGCCTTAATGGACCACTGTGAGCCCAGTTACATAAAGAAGAAGGAGTGCTACCCATGCCCTTATCCTTCAGAAGAATCTTGTGAACTGAGTGTCAGTGACATAGGATGGCCTTCACATGTGAGGAAGTTAATCAACTCTACTTACTCTCAAAATGAAGGACCTGGAATGAAAAGTTTGTGTCTAAACAAGTCCTCTTTAGATTTTAGCCCAAGTCCAGAGCCAGCACCAGTTACTTCAAGTAATTCTTTCATGGGTAAGTTTATTAAACTATTAGACACTTTGACTCAGGACACCTATTCCAAGTTACATGTGGGAGAGCAACGAGTCTCAAATGTCAAATTTATGAAAGATGTTTTGTTTTTGTTTTTTTTTTTAAATGTTGTCATGACATCCTATGAGTTAGTATATGTGTTCCTAAAGGCAAAGTCAGACATGGGGGATTTTACTTGATTATGTGTTTAATCCGTAACTAAGCCTTAGGAGCTTTCTGGTTAACTCTGTGTGTGGCATCATCTAGAAGACAAGTTTTGGGAGTGACTTAGCTCCATTTGTCAGCCATGTGGAAAAAGTGGTTTGGGGCGACAGCAGCTTTTGGGGTGGAGTTGTATGCGCTGAATGACTGTGGTTTGGGATGTCTGGTGGGTCACCCTGTGACCACAGTCAAAGAAAGGGTGGACAGCATCCCACCTGGCAACAGCCGCTTGTCAGCCAAGCTGGACTGCTTGGTGGAGGAGACCGCCAGAGCCTTAAAGCATAAGTTGGTGGTGGTAGACACTGGCTAGCGCCAAGACTCATTTGTGAATTTTTTTGTCTAGTGCATGGGGACAGTGGATGGAAGAACTGAGATCATCTTTTCACTAAATGGAGATACGGGAAAATGAACTACAAATTGTCTTGTTTAAAAAAAAAAAAGAATTTTAAAATATTTTACCCAGCTTTTAGGAAATTTTATGTTTTATGTTTATTCCTTTTTTAAAAAAATGAAAATATCCTTTATATGACTGACAAGAATTTGACTCAGTTAAATACTATTTTGCCAGTAAAGAAGAAAGGGCAAGGCATAAGGATTATTTTGAAAGAAACTTTCCATATCCAGGCATAATTTACTTGTAACCAATAATCCAGATCTGCTTCATAGAGAATTGTGGACTGTCAAGAACTAAAGCCAGGATTTGGAAGAAATTATATCAGGGAACTTCATTGCTCAAAGATTAATATTACTGTAGGAGAGGAAATGTGATCAAGAATGGACATATGTATTCATTCCCCAGTTCCATTCTGTAAGTTCTCTCTCCATAACACAGATGCACATATATCTGATACCATAAATGACTTGTAGAAAACACTTGTGCTTACGGACTAAGATGCTCCTTCATTTGAAATGTGTTTTGATTTAAATGCAAGCCAAAGGACCCATATGCTCAAGGGGTTTCTTTCTTTCAGGAACGTTTGGAAAGCCTCTGAAGAGAGCTCATCTGGATCCCTTTTCAAGCTTTGGACCGCCAGTAGATTGTCAGCCAAGAGCCTTTCACCTGAAAGCTTGTTCTTCCCCAGACTTGGACTCTGAGTCAGAGGAATATGGGAAAGAAAGGACAGATTTTCAGCAAGAAAATCACACGTGTACTTATAAACAGACCTTAGAAAACCACAGGACTCCACATTTTCAGTCTTATGACTTGGACACATAGACTGAGTGGGAGCAAAGAAGAGCTCCAACATACTACCTCAAGTGGACTTTTATTTAAAAGAGAGAATCCTATGTTTTTAAATGGAGTTATGAATTTTAAAAGGATAAAATGTCTTATTTATGCAGATGGACCAAAATTACAAAACGTTATAAAAAATTTTATACTGGGAGTAACTTTCATATAAGAATACCTTTTTAAACTATTTTAACTTTGTTTTATGCAAAAAAAAAATCTTATGTAAATTAATGGTATGAATCCATGACTATTTTATGTATTTTTATAATGCCAGATTTCTTTTTATTGAAAATGAGTACTAAAGCATTTTAAATAATACCTGTCTTGTACCCTTTTTGAATAGAGTTCACTTAATTTTATTTTGCACATTGCATTTAATAAAATGTGTCATTTTGATCCCAAGCCCCATCTATACGATTACAGTTTTTATTGTTTTCAACATATTTTAGGCTTAATAGTTTTACATTATCATGTCTCAAATGGATGGAAATTATACTCAGCACATTAAAATATGAGCGAAAAATGACCATTCTGCCTATCACACAGGGTTGAGGTAATACGGACTCAAATCAGATTAGTGTATGTGAAAACACATTGTAAATGAAAAAGAGCGCCAAAGATTTGGGGTATATTAATTTATCCCTAACTTTACAAATGAAAAAAGATTTGTCGGTATAGTCTGGTATAATGCAGTACAGCCACCATTGCTTAAATCTCTGTACAAGCCATGTTTCTTTAATTATAATAATGCCTTATGTGGTCTAATGCCTTGTGCTTTTCCAAATAGTTTCACATTTACCATCCCTTTAATTATAACAAGAACGTGGTTTGTTGCACATTTCTATAGTTAAAATGCCTATAACATAGGTGGATTTTCATCCACTGTTCCAGGTGATGATGGGATGTTGATGGAATTCTTGGCTATTCTTACTCATTTCCTGACGGATGAGCAGTTCTAATAGAAAAGGTACTTTTAAACTATTCTGCAATATTCTTTAAGAATTAAAATATGTTTCTAATTTGGTCATCCTGTTCTACGTGTTAAAAACTAAGCATCAAATCTGTTATTTAAAGTGTTTGTTTTAGACAGTATTTAGATGAAAATGGCATTGCTTGACTGGCAAATATACAGAAAATGAATTATAGTCATTTTTAAAATTAGGCGACATTGTTCCAAGTAATTGACATAAACTTAAGTTTAATAATTCAAATGATTTTTTTTAAAGCAAATTCTTCTCAACATCTGTAGTTTAAAGACAAATCGTCTTGGCCAAGAGACATTAAACATGCATGGGAAGAGTTAACACCACACTTTAGCTTTAAAATCTAACCTGATGAAGGTGTGAATATACACCCTTGTCAGTTCTTTGAACTAAAGTGAAAGCAGATATTAGAAAAGCAGGTTCCTCTCAGAGGATATGCTGGGGGTGACGTTTTCCTACTTTGTGAGTGTACAGCTTTGTTGTTTGTGGGCCAGAAACCTGGACCCCAGACTGCAATAAGACTTTCCTCTTTTCATTTGGACACCAGAGTCCAGGGAGTTGATCTTCCCTGGACCACCAGTGACTAAGTACAGAGAAGTGATTCTGTATGCTTTGGCTTTTTCATCTTGCCAGATTTTCAAACTCTGATTGTTGATTTGTCTTCATTCTTGCCAGATGTGATGCAAGCATTGATAGGGTTCTAGCCAATGATTATGAACCTCTTTTAAAGGATTTAATTTTTCCAGACTTAGCCACAAAGGTTTAAATCATTAACACTTGAAATTCAAAAATTAGATTCACTCTACATTAATACAACATTCCCCTTTCACTCTGTGTGCTGAAACCTATGGATTACATATAATTGTAGGTGTATGGAGAAACAGGAGGAGCTCAATTTTTCGTGGACATCTGCAGGAAAAGAAAATATATATACAGAGAGAGAGAGAGACTCCATATTAAAATGCATCTACTGGGTATTAAAATATCCTAAAATAATACAGACCTCAGAAAAAAGTAGATATCAAATCATTTGGCTTATTTATCAGAAGAAATGCTTAAAATTTTCAATTTAATCTTTCTTTGCTTTCCGACAAAGACCAATTCATGTACAATGTATCTTAATAGATAGATACTCGCCCAACTTTGGCGCTGTTTTTTCTTCGTTACCAATGCTAATGAAAACATCGTTACTATGCATAATCTTGTCTGTTTTTTAGGATATTGGGAGATGAATATTCCTTAACTGTGGCAGGCAACATTTTACAAAATATAATCTCTGGAACATTTACAAACTTATTTTCACAGTCTTACAGAAAGAAAACAGAAGTTATTTCTCAGAATAAAGCCAATGGTACTATTTTTAAAAACTTGATTCAAAAAAGTTAAGTGATTTGGTATTTGTACACACCTGAGGGGTTTTGGTCTTTTTGGTTGAATGTGATAGGAAGTAATTCATAACCAATATTACAATAGGTGTGCTATGGTGGTATTTTTCAAAGAGAATGAGAACCAGATGTTACCGCAGAGTGCCTGTTCTCTGCCTCCCACTTTTGGAATCTGCAGTGGTTGGACTTGTGTAGTAGGATAATTTAGAACTCACTAGTTTTTTAAGACAGCATTCTATTAACACATTGAATAACTCAGTGTCCTGCCAAAAAAACTATTAGAGTCTTCAAAAAGGGGTACAGTTTCTTCGTGAATTGAATAATTTCAATGTTCTAGAAATATCCAGTTACCAGAACTTACCTTGTCCATGAGGTATTTCTTAAACTAATGTATTAAAAAGGCCTGAAGAATCTCAGATTTGTCCAAAAATGGCACAGAGGTACTTCACTTGGGATTTTCTTTTAAGAGAGAAGAGGGTTTACCAACATATGTTTACTGAGTTTTCCTAATATTTGGGACCATTTGTTTTTAGGTTTTTTTTTTTTTGAGAAATCTGATAATGATAGGTGTCTTTTAATAAAGATGTTTGATTTTACTTGAGATGTTATCAAGATAAAAAAAATTAAGTCTACATTATAGATAGAAATGTGTACAATTTCTCAGATTCTCACTACCGTAAAAATTGCAAGTTAATTTCTTATTCCTACTGTATTTAGTGTCAAGGGTCTGAATTCTTTTTTTTTCCAAATGATTTTTTATTATATTATGTTAGTCACCATACAGTACATCCCCGGATTCCGATATAAAGTTCAATGCTCCATTAGTTGCGTATAACACCCCAGTGTACCATGCAATACGTGCCCCCCTTACCACCCATCACCAGTCTATCCCATTCCCCCACCCCCCTCCCCTCTGAAGTCCCCAGCTTGTTTCTCATAGTCCATAGTCTCTCATGTTTCATTCCCCCTTCTGATTACCCCCCTTTTCTTTATCCCTTTCTTCCCCTACCGATCATCCTAGTTCTTATGTTCCATAGATGAGAGAAATCATATGATAATTGTCTTTCTCTGCTTGACTTATTTCACTTAGCATTATCTGCTCCAGTGTGGTCCATATATACAATGGAATATTACTCAGCTATAAGAAAGAACGAATTCTCAACATTTGCTGCAACAAGGGTCTGAATTCTGTATCCTCCCATATGATGATTGATATCCATGAACACAGAAATTATAACCAGTATTCACATGTAGCTTTTTATTAGAATTAGATTTTTTTAATTAAAGAATTTTTGAGAATGCCTTTAAAGGAATAAGGCAAAGCAATTCACAACTGTTACAATTTCACTCTCGGATTGCTATAATTTTCTCATATTATTGGGTTTCATCGTTGATTTTGGCTTTTAACAAGTTTAACTTTTTTTAAATCCTGTTTGAACATAACACCTAATGCTTTCATGAGATTATTGCCGTTGTTTTGGTAGTTACTTTGATGTTTCTGCATATGGTTTTGTTTTGATCTAGCTACAGCTCAGAGTTGAAATTTGATAGCACACTATCAGTTGTCAAACATTTCATATATACTTAGTTGTATGTTTTGAATAGGTGATGTAGAAACGAGTCAAATGATCCTTGTCCTAACTATCAGTGGGACAGGAAGCAGGTTCATAAATATTTATACTACACTGTGTTGAGTGCAATAGCTTAGTAGGGCCCCTGAAACGGACCCTAATTTTGTCTCTAATTCTGATTGAACTACCTGAGAGTTTTACATGCATTTCACTCTGCATGTCCTAGAACACGTTGATTATCTGGGTTTTTCCATCTGCATCCTAGAACAATTGCAGTTCTGGTACTCCCTTCCATCTTTAATTATCAGTAATCACCACTCCTGTGGATTTGGCACCTGAATGTCCTCAAGATTGTTTATGCCTCCCTTCTTAGCTGATTGCCACTGCCAAGTTCAGACCCTTATCTGTCTCTTGCATCAGTGTCTTCTTGTCCTTTGCCTCTCTTACCCAGTTCATTGTTTCACAGAATTATTTTTCTAAATAGATATGAATGTGTCACTTTGCTGTCTAAAAACTATTGATGGCTTAACTTTAAATCCCAGTTATGGTGTATAAGACCTTTCGCTCATTGATCCAGCCCACCCTTCAAGCCATACCCCCCCCAACTTTTCACAACACAGTACAGTACTCCTGACCAACCCCTATGCACCTTTGTGTTGATCTGTGTGCAGCTCAAAGTTGAAATTTGGCAACAGCACACTTGGGCGTATTTTCTCATTTTTGTTTCAGCAAACATTTTTGAGTATCTACTGTAGTAGGTCCTATCTTAGATGTTTGGGCTATTAACAAATATTAAAATAAATATTCTTCCCCAAAGAAACTCCTAGATACATGATGAAATTATTGCCCTGAATTGTTTTTCTTTGTTAGAATCGAGAACCTCTTTCAAAAGCAAACCTTTCCTTTTTGCCCCACACATAGCAATGATTTCCCATAGAACTTTATATGAACTGTCATGAGAAAATCACAGAGAAGCTATTAGTTACAAAGCTAGCTGTGATATCATTTATGAGAAATGCTAAAAACAGTTAACCTGTATGTCAATAGGACATCTAGGAAGAACTAGAGGAAATCAAAAGATCTGTATTTTTTTTTTTTAAAGATTTTATTTATTTGACAGAGAGAGAGACAGCCAGCGAGAGAGGGAACACAAGCAGGGGGAGTGGGAGAGGAAGAAGCAGGCTCATACCAGAGGAGCCTGATGTGGGGCTCGATCCCATAACGCCAGGATCACGCCCTGAGCCGAAGGCAGACGCCCAACCGCTGTGCCACCCAGGCGCCCCTGATCTGTATTTTTTTTTAAACAATCACCAGATGATGTGGTCTTACATTCAGTAGGATTATGAATTCCTGTTCAGTTTACTAAAAGTAAACAGATGGCCAGGTGCGTCAAAAAGTTTTTTTTTTTTTTTTTTTTTTTGGTTGAAACTGCACATATGGCTGCCCAGCTACTACGTATTACTCAGTCACCTTGCATTTAGGTGTGTTTGTAGCCATGTGACTTCTTCCCTCAGTGGAATGTGAACAGAGGTGTAAAGTGCCACTTTCAAGCTGGGTCCACAAAACCTTTACACACACCCTTCCATGGCCCTTTCCTGCAGCCATGATTGGAAAGCCATAGCCCAGAACGATTCTTTCTTGACCTCACCTGTAGAAAAGACTGGGTCTCTGAATGGCTGTATGGAATCTGGTCTCCCCACCAACCCAGAGTATTTGCTTTGAAGCCTAACTTAATGTAAGTGAGGAAAAAGTGTTTATTGCACTCGAACATTGTATTTTGAGTATACTTACAACAGTTTGTCTTGCCCCAATTTGAAATAGTAATTTGAATGTGAAGAACTTCCAACGTTCTTATTGACTTTGTTCTTCATTAATTTATAAAGCTCCCTTTTAAAAATGAACAGCTTGGCCTCAATGAGCAGCCCCAACACAGTTGCCAGAACATTGGTTCCGCTGTTATGGCAGGTCACTAAGCCTTTGACCCCACCAGCATTTACTGATACCTTCTTGCAGTTGTACATCCTGCAGCTGTTATAATGTCCTATTTCCATCTCAACTGTGGATACAGTTTTAAAGGAGGCTTATTGGGTATACTTGGTCATCTGGATTTTTGCAACTGTGTTTCAAGGTCTTTTAGCTCCTAACAATACATGAGAACCAGCAATGTGATAGGCTCTTGGGATATCAAAAATGAATAAGACGTGGCCTGGATCACGGAAAAATTCTTCTCTTGAGGAAGTCATACCCTGATAAAATGATGATTTTCTTAGGGTAAAATTCACAATGAAAGTAGATATTAACATAATCAATTAGTCGATGTGATTTGCCTTTCTCAGGACACAACTGGTTATAAGCTGATCACTACCAGAAAATAAAGGGCTATTGCCCACATAGCATAGTTCCTTTGAGTGGCCTGATAGTTTACATATCATATTACATGGATGCTAATATCCAAAAAGCTCTATGCTAATAATAACAACTGTATAGAAAAAAAAAACCATTAAATCTACGCAAAATCTCATTGTGATTAAAAGTTAGAATTTAATCGATAATGTTTAAATTTTAGAGCTATGCATTTATAACTTTAAAAACTTTACTATTAACATTTTTTTAATCTGAAAACTATACTCCTAGCTTTCCCATTTTTTTTCCGGCTGAAGCATACTGATTATTGAAACAATCATTTTCAGACATTAGACATTGGGAATCACAAAGGCAACGATCCCTAAGAAAATAAAAATTAATGAGGTGAACCCTATAATACCAGACTATGGCTCGGGAAGAGGGGCCAAATGGTGCCCAGCCATCTATCTGAGTCAAGGAGACAGAGCTGGGAGTCAAGATACTACATAAGAGAGGACTACACAGCGAATTCCAGAGATCTGCGGAGGGTCCCCTTTGAGTCTTTAGTTGAATACCCATTAGCACATACATGTGAGGCAACTACCCAAGGCCAGGAAAAGAAGAACCATTCAAAAGGATTAGAAGGAACAGTTCCTGAAGTTCCTAGGGGCCAGTAGTTGGTCCTACTAACCAGAGTGGAAAACCTCATAATTCAGTGGGCATCAGGAAGAGTACTCAGGACATTGCCTCAGTAATAGGGCAAAATTAGCCCTAAAGACTGCTCTGGTCCCACCTAAAAGGATCAAGGCTCAAAAGGATCAAGCTACTTCCAAAACAAAACTCAAGAATATTTACAGAAATACCAAAATACCCAGCACTCAATAATTTCAAATTCACAATATTTGATATAGAATTTTAAAATTACTGGGTGTGTAAAGAAGCAGAAAAAAATATGACTTGTAATAAGGGAGGGGGGACTCCATGGTTAAAATCATACCTAGAAATGACATAGATAATAGAACTAGTGGACAAGATGCTTAAAAACTTATAACTATATTCCATATATAAAGAACATTTTATCTTATTATATTATCAATGAATACAATGGAATGAGGGTTTGGTTCTCGTAGGAGAGTCAGAGAAGATTTAACAAAGGAGGGAATATTTGAGCTAAGTCTAAAGAGATAAGAAGGGGCAAAAGAGGGAAAGGAAATTTTAGGCCCTGGAAATAGCAACCGTTATCCAAGAGTGGTGAAGGCATGGGGTTGTTCAAGGACCAGTGAGTGGCCCCTGGTGAAAGAAAATGTAATTTTTGTGGGGACTAATGAGATGCAGCTGGAGAGACAAGTTGCCACCCCTCCATCTTAATCTCTTTGCCCTCCATCTATCAATATGGTTATATGAGTCCTATAAAGCAATATTTATATTCCCTAAGCATTACCTCTAGATTATCATCTCTCCTATTTTTCTCAAACTTCTCAAAAGCATAATTCCACTTCAATCTATGAGAGAGGAATTTGCTCAAATTCAATTGAAATTGCTTTTGCCAAGATCACCAACAGAGATCACCAGTACTCCAAACTTCCAAATTTCCTCATGTGTTTAGGTCCTCACTTGATGGACCTAATACATTGCTGCATAATCCCTACTTTCTGAATCTCTACATTCTCTTATTCTACTCTTGTCCTGCCAATCATTTTTTCTTGCTCTCCTCCATGGATGCTTCTTCCACGCCCCACTCCTTAAAAAGCAGTGTTGCTCAGGGATTAAGCTGATTGGAGCATCCAATGTTTATCTATTCTACACCGATTAATTTTCTATTTGTTTTGTGTATCTTTTCAAGCCCTGTCATTTTCCAATTTTCTGTGTGATTTTAAAAGTACAATTTCAGGGGCGCCTGGGTGGCACAGCGGTTAAGCGTCTGCCTTCGGCTCAGGGCGTGATCCCGACGTTATGGGATCGAGCCCCACGTCAGGCTCTTCCGCTATGGGCCTGCTTCTTCCTCTCCCACTCCCCCTGCTTGTGTTCCCTCTCTCGCTGGCTGTCTCTATCTCTGTCGAATAAATAAATAAAATCTTTAAAAAAAAAAAAAAAAGTACAATTTCACTTATCTGAGGTATCCAAAGTAATCAAATTCATAGAAACAGAAAGTAGAATGATCGTTACCAGGGCTAGGGGGAAGGGGAGCTCTGCTCTAGTAAGTAGCATTTCAGATTGACAAGATGAAAAAGTTCAGGAGATCTGTTCCATAACAATGTGAGTACACTTAGTCCTTTTGAACTGTGCACTTAAAAATGGTTGAGGCTAAATTTTGTTGTCTTTTTTGCCACAATAAAAAAAATGTATCTTTTATAATCAGAACATACTTGAAATTTTTCCCCAGCATGATCTTTAGTTTTTAATAAGAGTTCAACTGTTACTATTTGAGGTTGCTAATATATTCGGAATTTTTTTCCCATTATATTTTGTTCTGTTTCCTGTGCTTTCTTCATTTTCCCCCTTTCCTGACTTCTATTAGATTGCTGAAATTTTTCATGTTCACTTTTCTTTTCCCTTGTTAATTTCAACCAATCGATTGTACTTTCATTCTTTGGGAATTTACTATTAAAATTTTAACATGCATTTCTGTCTATCTCTCTTGTTTTTTTTTTTTTCTAACAAGAGGTAAAGCTTCTCTGTCCTCTTAACGACTTTAACACATTTTTCCTACACACTGAGTTCCTACCACTTCCTCCCACCCCCACTATCTTCAATGATGTTTCTAGAATTTTTTTTCACCTGGCTTATAGATTGCCCAACATAATTTTACCATTCCTTCAATCATTTTTGTTTTAATATTTGATTTCATTAATTTTGGTGCATTTTTCTTATCAATGAACTCTATCCCTTAAGAGTTCTTTTAACTTGTTGAAAGGTACATTTTCATGGCCTTTATGAGTCTAGAAATATCTTCATCTCGTCCTCACTCTTGAATTGTGGTTTAGCTTGGTATAAAGTGTTAAATTGATGGTAGTTCTCTCTTGGCATTTCAGAGATAGTACTCCATTGCCTTCCAGTATCACTTGTTGAAATCAATTCTCAGTATAATTGTCATTCTTTTGCTATTAATCCATCTTTTCTCTCATAACTTTCTAGACTTTTTACTTTATCTTTTATGCTTTTCAATTTCACTGTGATGGGTGTAGATGTGGGTTTGTTTTTATTTACCATACCTGAAACTAAGGATGCACTTTTATTATGAAAACTCATATCCAAAAGTCTGGAAAATTATTTTCTAGAAAACTGCTTATCTGCCTTTCTGTTTGTTTTGGAATTCTCAAATTCTTTAAGACGTAATTCGGAACCTCAAATTATCTTTTACATTTTTCATTTACTCTCCCATGTTCATTCTAGGCAGACGCTCAGTAGTGTCTGAATTCTCTAATTCTTTGACTACATTCTAGAAGGTCCTCTTTTTTTTAAAGTCAAGGACTCTATATATACGTGATTCCTGGTTGCGTCTGTTTTTAACCACTTCTTGAGTTATATCTGCTAGTTGTCATTTTACAATTTTTCTTCCCTGGGTCTTACTTTTTTGTGTCCCTGAGAATCTTAAACAAAAGTATTTTAAAATCCCATATAGATTGTTCCATTATTTTTATTTTTTTTTAAGACTGACACAGCCTCCCACTTGTCAATATTATCGGCTGTCTCTTTTAGTGTTAGTTTCAGCTGTGTGCTTTAGAATTTTCGTTTACAGGTTTATAACTTTCCTTTGCTCCCTTTAGGACCACTTTTTTCTCTATAGTGTTTTATATGATAGCCTTGGGGGCACTGATAGACCCCTAGCCTGGAAGCAGTTCTTATAGTAGAAGCTATGGGTGATATGTGGCACTTAGCAAATTCAGTCATGGGAGCTGGCAGGCAGCTTGGTTCAAGCCCAGTCTATCTCCTTCAAGCGCTGCACATATATAGATTGAAAAACACCTTCGTCTTGGTCAGTAGTCACTGCTTTTTCCATTGTACTTACAGGTAGAGAGCCCTGCCCCAGTGTCCAATTTCATGCAGTGAGCCTGGCTTCATTCCCTTTAATACCTGAGGAACTTTTGGCTCTTAGTCAAATTTCTGGTTCAATCTGCCAGTTTTCTGACTTAGAGCTTAATAGAACAAAAACTAATGATGTACTATATATTGGCTAATTGAATTTAAATTAAAAAAAAAAAGAACTGTGACTTTAGCCTCTGTTATTGTTGTGGGCTGTGTGTGTGTATCTTATAAACACACGCCCATAGATTCATACATAGATGCTTCTATTTGCTAGGTGAAGATTGAAACAAGAAATAAAAATGCCATCCTGACCAAAAAGAGGTCTCCTAATTGAAGTTAGAAGTAAGTATCATGGAGAAACTGTGGAAGACACCAAAGTTCTAACTTTTGTGATTAGATAGATTGTAGCACCATTAATTGAGCTATAGAACATGGCAATTTTGGTAGAATGCAATGAATTTTATTTTATGCAATTTGAGGACCTTATTAGGAGACTACATAGAAATTGCAACAGGCTGTTAGAAAGAGAGTAGAAAGGTCAGGAGAGTGAAAAGTGCTCCAGATGAAGAGATGTGAATGATTAGCATGTACATTAGTCTATGTCCTGAGGGTAATGAGATGAAGAGCTTGTAGCAGGTGTAAATAAAAGAGCCAAAAGTGTAGGGGACAAATAGGGAACGTGGGATTAGCGCTGAAGCCTCAAAAGAGTTTTCAGAAGGGCAAAAGAAAAACAAAGAACAGAAATGAAATTTAAACTGTAGTAATTTCCTAATATTCATTCATTCGGCAAACATGCATTGAGCACTCTTTTATATGTCAAGCATTGTTCCACTAGCAGGGAATACAAGGACACACCAAATAAAAGTGGCTGCCCTCCCTGAATGTACTGTGGAGGACACCAATAAGCAAAATAAATGAGTACAATACATGGTAGGGTACACAGTGACAAATGCTAAAAAGAAAAACAAAGCAAGGAAATGTGCTTAGCAGTAAGACAAAATTCAGGATCATTTGAGCTAAGTGCTGAAAATAAGTGAGGGATTCAGCACTGCTGATATCTGGGGGCAGAGCACTCCGCGTGGAGTGGAAAATGTGCAAAAGCAAAGGCGTCCAAGCAGGAGCACACGACCGGACGGGGGTGGCCAAGGGCGAAAAGAGTAGGAGAGAATGCCAGAGAGGTCCCACATGTCAGATGTGGGGCTTTAAAAGTCATTGCAAAGACTTTGGCCTTTTCCCAGTGCAGCAGGCATAGACTCCGAAGAGTTTTCACCGAGGAAGACTTCTATGTTAACAGGTTCACCCAGTATCTGTGTTGATAATAGATAAAGAGGGCAAGGGATTAATTATGTGACTATTTTAATAATCCAAGCAAAATGTCCTTTGGACTAGAGTTCCAGCTATGAAGGTAGGGAGGATTACATTGTGTACGTATTTTGAATTTAGAGTCAACGGGATTTGCTGATGTGTTGGATGTGGGATACGAGAAAAAGTGAAGTCAAGAATGACCATATGTTTGGTCTGAGTACCCAAGGAATGGAGTTGTCTGATCTCAGATGGGGAAGACTGCAGGAAGGTCAGGCTAGGAGAGCATGTCAGCTCGGTTTCGGAGCTGCATCAATTCTGAATGACATAAAAGCAGTAATGTCAAGCTGGCAGATAGATATATGAGTCTGGGAAGAATTTATAAATTCAGGAGTCATTAGCATAGAGAGAGTTTTTAAAGTGCCCACTTCAACATTCTGGGACACAGATTCTGTTACTATGTGTATCAACCTGATTTTGAGTACCTGTCTTACTGGTTCCATGATGTCTCTCGTACTTGGCTTCTGGAATCCCACCCGCCTCTCCTCCTCCCATGAGAACACTACGTGCTAAGACATGATTTCTAATGACCATTACTTTGTAAACAGAAGTCACATTATAACCACAATAATGCTGTGACCCAGATGAGGCATGATTCAGGCACCCAGTTACCCAGCTGTGAGTGAACATCATTAGGCCGTGGCTAAGGCATGCTAGGCACTCTGTGACCTAAAACCTTAGAGGCAGAGGCCCACAATGACCAGGGCTGCTGTGGGCCATCCGCATAGACACAGGGACAAGAAAACAAGCATACTGTGCCCAAGATATATTATGACCAAAGAATATGGTACCTCAACAAAGAGGTACCATGTCAAGAGGGGTTCAGTGACTAATATGCTGGGACCAAGACATGGGGATCAAGGAGCACTGTGGCACAAGCATGGTGTGACCAAGGTGCATTCTGACCGAGGTATGTCAAGTCTAAGGAGTGTAATTGAAGCGGGTTGTGACCAAGGCACATAGTACTTTATGACTTAGGCATGCTATGATCAAAGTATACTATAACCCAGACACATGGAGATCAAGGAACACTGTGAGCTCTGTGAGCTCTGCATGCCAGGCATGCTGAGTCCAGCCCTGTCACCAGGACCTCTGCTGACCAGCCAGTAGTTCTCTGAGGGCAGTAGAAAGAGGCAGGCCTTTCCTAAAGTTACTCTCTGCCATAGTTGCCCCATAACCAAAAGCCTAGATGAACCTAAGAACTCCTTCCTTTCATGATATAGCTTTGTGGTCTCCACACTCACATCATGCCCATTTCCTAACATCCTCGATCCCTGCCCTATACCTCTTGCAAAAGCTTCACGATGGCAGTGTGTGAATCATTGCAAACTCATCTACCAACGGGGGCCAAGCACATAATCTAAATGTGTGATATGATACATTAAAAAGTGGCAGGGAGTGTGGTGCCCATCAAGGATGCTAACATCTAAAATCATATTGTCCAAGACACTCTGGGAGCACCACTGTTTGGGAGCCCTTGTATAAACCATTTGTACCCAAGAATAGTGTTGTAGCAAATGAGTGTCTTGGGCATTCTCTCTATGATCCCTTTTGCTGATTTCTCCAGGTTCCCTCAACTTGGACCTAACCTCAGTCCAGGTGTTTCTAAATGAGTAATATAGATTTATGTTTCTAATCCAGGAGGAGGGGAATCTAAGTGTAAAAAAGAGCCATTAGAGCTAACTACTTTATTTGTAAATGAAGGCTGACGGAGGAAAACATTTTGAAGGTGTTTCTAGGTTTCTTCATCCTCCCCTCTCCCACCCCATTCCTCGAGGGGGCCAGGTGTTCTTTACAGTTAAGTGATAGGCCTGGGAGGGAGAGACTAAGCTCCCTGAACTTTTCACAAAGTAGTAAAAGTTTATACTGGCCTTGTTAACATCTGCAATTTTAAACATGTTGCCTAAAAATAAAACAAAAGGAAAACTGTATCTACGTTCAATTCTGTTTGCAAATCTCCCGTGCCCATAGGAAACTCAGCAGTTGGGTAGTTTGAAATGGGCCAAGGCTCACCCTAGCCCTCCCCCTCGTTCCTACAGATGCTAATATAAATCAATTAGGGGCTGACACAGCAATTGGCTGCCTGACAAATGTTCCATAATAATGCAGCTCAGGAGAATGTGGAATTTCTGAGGTGCTGGTTATAACGCTTTCAATATAGCTGTAAATTCCATGCCATGTCAGCACAGGTGGAAAGCTGAGTCGTAAATAAAATGTTTCCCCAATTCCTAAAGAGCTCCCTAGATGATTGACCAAAGCAAGTTGTGATTTAATTTAACCACTTAAACTTTCAGGGAGTAAAAACCAGACTTTCATCAAATTCAGACCAAAAAGAGGGGAGGGAGGGGAGACTATGTGTGTAGAGAATAGAAGGAAGGAAGAAAGAAAAAGAACACTGGCAGCCAACCATTAAAATGAGCAAGGGCCGCTCCAACTGAAGCAATTAGAGTACTCATTATTTGGAAAATAGTAAAAGAAAAGACCATGGCTAGACATGTGCTCAGTTCCGTGGGAGTAATTAAAGGAGGCACACCACTTTCCCCCCCACCCCCGTGGACCACAGCATGTCATGCATGTGGTGACTTAAATTTTCCACTGTATTTTAATGGCTAATGATGGAAGCACTCATGATTCATGTGGTTCTACCAGACCGTTTTTTGGCTTTGAGAAGCCTCATGGACTTAAGCCATTTGCCTTATTTGAGTGGGGGATGAGAGGAGAACTGTAGTTCTCATGAGTTTTCTCTGGGAATCTTCCCAAGGGAAGGTACTTCTTTTAGTATTCTCTGTCGCTTTTAACATAACTCTGAGAACACTGTAGACACGTCAACGTGACAGTGAGGAATGAATAAAATCAAAGGGGTGTCCTCGATGTTGCACGATTTCAGGACACACAAGATAAGTAGGACACTATTAGCAAGTTCAGTTGAAGACTTAAAATCTGAATATACCCCAAGTGCGACTTTTTAAAAAATGGAGTCTCATTACTTTGTCATATTTGCTTTTAATTCTCTACAGTTTAAGATGTCATTATGTCCAAGTATCTTTCCATTATTTGTGGGAAGGATAAAAGCCTCCTAGAGATATAAGCATCGGAACATATTACTATCTGAATTGATGCTAATGCACACTCTTATTTTCAGAGAGATGCTAAGCAGAGTGAAAGAACTCTTATTGCCAAGATAGTAATTGGTTTTATTTTTATGTTCTTCCTTTTCACGTTTTATCTAGCTTCCCTGCCAAAGTTATGAATATCTATGTATGTGCATAGATGTGTGTTTGTGTAATTCTGAGTGTGCTCTTAGGATACTTCTATTAAAGATACTAAGTATCATAAGAATATTATCAAATTCCTCTCTGATGTAATAGCCATAGAGATATTACAGAGGAGCTGAAAATAATGTAGTCTATTATTTGCAAAATGATTAACACTTTTCATATTTCTGAATTGCAGTTATGCTTACTTTTCTGTTCATGAGACTAATTGTGACTTTCATTGGGGACATCAGGAATTCCCAGTGTATCTGATTTCACAAGCATGTGTAAATTTCCTAACCTCTGACTTGCACTTCAATCATCCTAATTCACCAAGTATTTTTATTATCAATGTGGACAAGACCAAACCCCTATGAACTATAAGCCCTGAAACGTGAACCTTCTACCATCTACCTCTACAAACTCAATCCCTCTGCTTTGCTCACCATGCACTATGATCAGCAATATTTATATGGGTCATGCTTTTTCTACTTCCTAGGTCTTATCACATACTGTATTCCCTTTTCCAGAAGATAGGTCCCCGCCCATTTGATTAACTCCAGCTCATTCTTCACATCTCAATTTCCAGATTCCTTTCTCCAGGAAGCTTTTGCAGACACCCTCGACAAGAGGGGCACTCCCAGGCTCCCTGGTCTTTTTATGCCTCCCACTCTCCTACCTAGATGATCATTTTAACCCCCTCTCGCCATGAACCTCCCCAGCTTCATCAACCCCCTGTCCTCACCCAGCTGGTTTTGTCGAGAAAAGAGAACGAAACAGAAGAGAATTTTCACGAGCTCCACCATTACCCACCTATAAGCATTTATCCCCAAACAATTTCCTGTCTTTCTTGTTATTTTGGAGGACCTGCCAGTTCTCCTGTCAAAAGCCGGAAACTGCTGTCCTATTTTCAGTTTATACATCACCTCAGATCAATACACTGACCAGTGCTCTTCTGCCAGGAGCAACGTAGCCACAGTTTACACAACCAAAGAACTAGGTTCCTGCGGCCACCACCACCGCTGCTCCGGACAAGAGGCCCACTCGGGGCACTGCTCCCAGCTTTCAGAGTCATTGCGGGCACGACCCACTGGCAACTTCCTTACTCCTTTGCTATGCAAGCACATCTCTTGCTTCCTAGCCTGCGTTTTCAGAGGGGAGCTGTGAACCATTGAACAAATTCCGCACTGTGTGGGGACTTCCTAACTTCTCCGATATGGCATCTCCGCAGCTGTCCTGCAAGACCGAGCAATCAGTTTGTCACACGGCTGTGGTCAGATTGGTAATATTCTCTCATATTTGTTTTCCTTCCTTCCCCACCACATGCCCTTTATCCTCATTTCTACCTCCTTGTGATTTGACCCTCCCAATCAAATGTGAACATATGAAGCTTTGTTTTTCTAGAGAACAACAGTACGACTCTCGATCTTCCCTTGCCTTCTCAATGCCCCGTGATCCAGTAATTTCTTCTCTCCTGCATCATCAATTCTTCTCTCTATTCTGGATTTTTAAAATGAGGATACAGACCAGTGTTATCTCTCTCATATTAAAAATAAAAATCTGGTTGCCATCTGGACACCATTTCCTTCTCCATATGCTTCAGTTTTCCTCCTCCCCCACCCTTTTTCTGTTTTTTTAAATCACAGAATTCTTGGAACAGTTGTACCTAACTCCTCACCTCCTGCCCATTCATGGACCCATCCCTTCCATGTTTCTATACCCACCTCTTCTCTAAAATTGCCTTCTTATGATTTATGGTCACCTGTGACTTCCATGTTTCCAAATCCAGGGCCACTTCTCAGTCCTACCAATACCTTACCTACCAACACCATTTGACAGTGGCTCAATCCCCCTTCCTTAAAGCATTTTCTTCTCTTGGCTTCCAGATTGTTTTCCTTCTACCCCAAGGACTGCCCCTCCTCACTCTCCTTTGGTGGCTCCACTTCATACTCCTAGTCTCTTAACATTGGAGTTCACACCCAGTCTTTCTGCATATTGTTTCTGCACCTCTATCTCATCTCTTTATACACCATCTAAATGCTGATGATGCCCACGTCTGTACCCTAGCCCTAACCTCTGCCCTGAACTAGTCCTCTGCCTCTTTGACATCTCCTTTTAGATGGCTTTCAGGCGTCTCAGCCTTTACATGTCAAGCACTGAACTCCTATCTTTCACTCTCAAAAGTTGCTCCTCCTATTGTCTTCCCCATTTTGTTTGATGGCAACTCCATTCTTTCCTTGCCCATGTTAAAAAAATAGTCACTTTTAACTTGTTTCTTTCTGTGATACCCTATTTCCAATCCATCAGCCAATTCTGTTGACTCGGCTTTCAAAATATATCCAGAATCCAGCAACTTCTCACTTTGTCCCTTGCCTCCAACCTATTCCAAGCTACCTCCATCCTCACTAAATCATTGCAATATACTCATAATTGGTATCCTTGCTTTTGTAGTTGCAAGAAAATAGCAGTGTAATCCTACTATAATATACAGTCATGCCCTTCCTATGCTCAAAACACTGCAGTGACTTCACAGTAAAAGGCAAAGACTTTTACATTTGTCTACAAGGCCATCTAGGATCTGGATTATTACCTTTACCTCTCTAACACCATCACCTGCTATATTCTCTCCTCCCTCACTACCTCCAACCACATGGACCATTTACAGCCTTTGGAAAGTCCCACCATGCTGTCATTTCAGAGTCTTTGCCCTTGCTGGGCCCTCTGCTTCTACTTGCCTCCCCCCTCCTCTTCCTTTCCCTCTTCCAAAATGATCCTACCCTAAATATTCACACGGCTCACTCCTTTCACCCCATTGGGTCTTCAGTCAAATATTATTTTCTCTGGCAGGCTCCCTTTATCCCTTATCTAATTATAATCGCTCCCCCACCCTTTTTCCCACTTTAGGTTTTCTTTACAACTTCCCACCATCTTACCTACATTGTAATTTCTTTCTTTCTTTTATTTTTCTCTCTTCCTTCACTAGAGTGTAAGCCCCACAAAGGCAGGGATCAGTAGGTTCATGGCTATATCCTCAGCATGGGTGGCCGCACCTTGCACATAGTAGACACTTTGTAAATATCTAGTGAGTAGCAGCTTCTGCCCTTCCCTGGTCATAACATCTGCCTTACTCTACAGCCAATACTTGTTACATGTCTCTCTGCTTCACCTGGGGGAGCAATTTGCTAGAGCAGGTCAGAGACTTTATTCTTTTCTGTAGCATCTCCAGGCCTAGCAAAGCACTGGCATGGAACTAGATGTTCAATAAATGTTTGTCAGGAAACCAAATGCAACTTTTCTATTATCCACACTACTAATTTATATGCACTTAGGTGGGTGGTTTGCTAAAGTTTAAATGATGTCAATGGGAAAGTCAAGAGGTTTGCCTTTTGTCTTAGCTGAAGACATTCACAGCCTCTGCCTTGGTTTTAAGAACCATTCAATCTTGTTACGAATCCATGAACAAGAGTTGGTTTGGCACTCACCACTTGGGTGAGGTGCAGCCCTAGAGATAATGCTCCCATTTACCATATTAGAATTTGAACCACAGAGATATCTAAAACCAACTTCCCATACATGCCTAGTGCATTCCCCAGGTCTCCTTTGTCTGTTTAAGGGAAACAACAGCAATGCCCTTATTGTTGTTCTTATTGTAAAAGTAATCATTGTAAAGCTTTAGAAACAATGGTTAAGAAAGAAAATTCAAATTGTTTGTCATTCCCTTGCTCAGTGATAAGCCTGTGTGTACCACATATTGGTGTATTATTTACATATAATCCGATCATATTTTTGTGCCTTGCTTTCCACATAGAACATCATATATACAAATTATATATATATATAGCATTAAATATGATATACCTGTATATATACATATATATATTACATGTATATACTTAATACATGTATACTTTTAAAGAATATAGTTAGATTTACTGTGGTGAGCATTTCACAATATACACAAATAACAAGTCATTATGTTGAATACCTGAAACTGGTATATTTCAATTATACCTCAATAAAAAGAATATATGTATCATAATTTATTTTTTAAATTTTTTTATTAAGTTATGTTAGTCATCATACAGTACATCATTGTTTTTGATGTACTGTTCCATGATTCATTGTTTGCCTATAACACCTAGTGCTCCATGCAATACCTGCCCTCCTTAATACCCATCACCGGACTAGCCCCATCCCCCACCCCCTTCCCCTCTGAAACCCTCAGTTTGTTTCCCAGAGTCCACAGTCTCTCATGGTTCATTCCCCCTTCTGTTTACCCCCCTTCATTCTTCCCTTCCTTCTCCTACCGATCTCCCTGCTATTCCTTATGTTCCATAATTTATTTAACTATTTTCATATTGTTGGATATTTAATTTACTTAATTTTTCCTAATGAAAATAACATGTTAACAAATATTACTCATTTGCTCAGAACAAATGTCTAGAAGAGGAAATATTAGATCAGAGGATTTACACATTTTAAAACTTGATATATTCTTTTGAAAGATTTCATCAACTTATTCTCAACTAGTGGTGTATATGAAGGACTAATTTTCCAGTCCTTACCAGAAGTATTATGTCTATAAATTTTTGACAATCTGAAAAGTAAAAAATGGATTCCCATTGCTATTTTAATTTACATAAAAATTCTCCAGTGTTTGCCAAAAAAAACCCACTTTTTTAAGAGCACTAAAAATGAATTACAGTATTTGATCCTCACATTAATCCTATGAAGTAGATACTAGGAAGTATGCCCTATTAATACTAACATAATCCAGGCAAGGAAAACGAGGCACAGAAAAGTTAAGTCCATTTCATAGATTAAAATGTCAAACTAAATAACTTATCCTTGGTCAAAAAAATGTTTAGCTTTGTAGCAATGCCTGAATTTGAACATACACAATCCAACTTTGAGCTTAGTTAATCCCTATGACAGTGAAATTGAATTTTGTGTATGTTTATTGGTTCTTTCTTTTACTTTTATGGATTTACTATTGAAGACATTTTCCCATTGTTCTTTTAAGGTGTTCATCTTTTATTGATATGTAAGAACTATTTGTATATCAACCATAAAAATATTTTGTGATATAGTTTGCAAATGTTTCTCTGGTGAGTCAGTTGTCTTAATTCTGTATATGGCAATTAGGCTTAAAGAAGTCTTATATTTTATATACTTGAATATATCATTTGCTTTTTTTTTTTTTAGTTTCTCTCTTTACTGTTATCAGTTGTTCTTTCACGGCTTTTGCTCTGCTATAATATTTAGCAAGTGCTCTTTACGTACAGAAATAGCCACCTGTTTTCTTCTAGTTCTTTCAGGGGCTCACCTTTTGCATTGAAATTGTTAGTCCATCTGGAATTTATGTTGATGTGAGGAAGGGACCTACGTTTTTTTTTTTTTTTTCAGATGATTTAACAGTGTTCCAAGACCATTCATAAACTATCCATTCCTTTTCTATTGATATAAAATGCTTCCTTTATCATATACTAAATTCTTATGTCTACTCAGATCAGTTTCTGGATTTTTAACCCCCCCTTCATTTTGGAAAGGCATATTTCAAAGTGTCATTTTATGAGTTCCTTAGTGCTGTGATTTGGAAAAAACATGGGTTTTGGACTGTCTAGATATATAATTCTAACCAAGCAACTTCTTGGTTTTCTTTCTTCTGTTTCAGTTATTATTATTATTATTATTATTATTTATAATACAACATTATTATAAAATTGTTGACTGTATTCCCTACATTGTACTTTTCATGCTTTTTCTTTTGTAAAACAAGAAGGAAGCATAATATTTGCCTAACCTATAGCTAAGATCATTTGTGCAACAGAAATAAACTTTTAATGAAAAACTGTTTAATTAACCAAAAACCACTATGCAGATTTTTTTCGGTTGTCATAGTGTATGACAGGCATTGAATCATCATTTTAAGACACTAATGGTGGGAAAAATTTCTTTACTTAAACTGAATAAAAGAGAAATTATTTTGTCAATTCACATTTAACTTGTAGTGCTACTTCTAAAACAGATCAATATTTTCATTCTCTGAAGGAATGAAGACTTTTTTGACACACAGGGGAAATTCTTCCCTGTGTCTATTCAGTTGCTAGTTCTCCTATTCCCTCGCTTTAATAATAAATGTATTCTAGAAAAAGTCAGTGGAGTACTTTTCTTCTGAATATGAAAGCTGACGTAAACATTTTTTCCCGACAGAAAGGCATGGATGCCAGAAGATCACTAGCAACCCTGAGAGGGAACTCTGCAGACTCTGCTTCCTCGTGAACTGAAGACCCCATTGTCTTATCCACGTGCATGACTCAGAGGCAGACAGATTTGCTCAAATGTGCACTCCACTGTTGACAGAGAGCTGAGGTAAGGATTCCTCGTGCTCCAGTGAGTCTAGTCAGCTTGGCAGTCACCCAATGAGAAAGAAGTCCAATATCTGAGACAGTCCTCACTTTCAATATCTCCTCAATTTTTGGTCATAGAGTCTGAAATTGCAGTACTTCTTGAGTTTTGACAGTCTTTATTGTTATGCAGAGAACCTCTGGAAGAGTTCTCAAACTCAAGTGGTGGTGCTGTCTCAGGCACTAAGATAAAACACATGTAGGATGTACGTATGCTGGTGTCTTCAGCAAGATACAGATTCTTCCTCGTGACTCCAGCTCACCTGAAACCTCTCTTACACAGATAAGGGTACACTGGCCTAGATTAGAGTGATTTGTGTTCCAGGTATCTATTTTCCCAGAGTAAGCTCTTGAGCATAGTTTCGTCACCTGGCCCGCTGCCTTTCAGAGTAGTTACCCAAGATATGTGAGTTAGTTGAAATACAAGTCAGTGTTTGGGGACGTTAGTAAAGACAATAGAAAAGCCAACTACCAAGCACAAAAAGGAAAGTAAAAAATATTTTGTCATGCTCTTGTTTTCGTCTTGCAGAATCCATTAAAGCAAAATGTGTTTATTATTACTCAGAGTTTTCCACCATATGCCACAAACCATCTTCTGGTGGTTGTCTCCTATTATTCCAGAACAATTTCTTCATCTTCCCCAGCACAGTAGAGGTAGGAACCTATCTCTGACTCTCAGAGAGGGTGTACCTCCCTCTCTCTCCTCCATGCGTTGAATGTCGCCCTTTTTTAGAGATCCACCTCAAAATTGATTCCTCCTAAGTCCGTGTATTCTTCCTTATACAGCTGTCCACATCTGCAGCCTTTATGCTCTTCATTACTCACTTAACCTAATTTACTGAATGGTATCATCAGTTACTTTTTACATGCTTGTGTTCTGTCTGTATAGGTGGACATTCATTCTTGGAAGGAGCGTACTATGTCTGGGCCTTTTAAGATCATCTTTTAAAACTATCCCAGTGCTTCAGTTAATAGTAAATAAATATTTGCTAAATTAAATTGCCTTTCTAGCACACACAGTATGTCTAAGAGTCTTGATAGGCGCTTAAACACTCTCTCTGGAACCTACCCTTCACTTTCTCATTCGTTTCTCCTTTCTCTTCTTCCTGTTATAGCCCATTGTACCAAGGGGCTGCTCAACAAATGTTAATGACCATGATCTTTTCAATCAGCAATTTGTAAAGTGGGTGATTATTGTCTATAAGTGACAAGGGAAACACTATTTTCTATTCATGCTAATAAAAGACTTGACTTATGAAGACGATATCTACAAACAGCGAATGACAAAACTAAACTCCTTAGCTCTTCCAAAGCAAATAGGGGCCAGATTCAGGAGGAAGAGTGATACCTATTGTTCAAGAGATGCTCATGGGTGTTTTCTCTTGTTACCACCTGCACTGATTTGTGCCTGTGTCAACAATATAAGCTATAAATAACAGCACATCTAAGGCAGAGTGTACTTGCTAGCTCTTTGTAGCAAGGGACATCTGATGCCAGGAACATTTGGTTTGTCAAGTTTATTGGCAGTTCACACATCCAGCAGCAGTTGTATTTTAATCCATGCCCATTTAAATAGCAAGTCATTAAGGATGGGAAAAGGCCTACATGAAAACACAACTAAGGCATGTTTTTAAAATACTAAAGAAAACTGTGAATTATGATGACATAGTTCCATGAAGGACTGCCTGATGAAATATGACAGCTTTGGATTAAATTATAGCTAATTCTGAAGAAAAAATTAAAGCTTTAAGTTTTATGTTACATATGACCTATATAAAAAATAACTTCTCCTAAAAGGTCATTGTCGACAGCCAAGAGGACACTGACTTTTATGTGGTCAATCTGTATCTTTTTGAAGATGGAGAAAGGCCCAGTGGGGATGGTCTGTCATCTTGCTTTAACTTCGACACCTCCAGTGGTAGGAATTTTACTATACCTTGAGGTAGATACAACAATATAACATGGCAATACGTGCCTTAGCCCTACTATCATGCAGCTGAACATATTTAATGGTATAGTATATATGAAGGCATTTTGAAATGTGTGTAGTTCTCCTACAAGGCGTAATGAAGATGACGAAGGCCATGTGTATCCAGAGTTCTAGAGGAATTGGTTAATCTATATGACATAACTTCAGAATCTGACAATTGCTTCAAATATTACACAATGCATATTGCAAACTCTGCTGGAGATCGGTATTTCTAAAGTATGTAAACGATCTTTGGAGTTATTTTTAAAATTTTTCCCCAAAGGTAATTTAATTTAATTTCTATAAATGGCTCACCATCCGCATTTTATTTTTTCCCATCAGCACTTTAAATGAAGACTCTTCATTTCTATATGTTTTATACATTACAAAACTATATTATTCATATTTAACACAAAACAGTTGCTACGTTCTAGATGTAGTGACACAAATTCCATAACCTTAAAACAGCTCCAAAATGAGTTGATTTTAAAGCAATATGGAATAAGCAAATCGGAGAACAGAAAATGCAACATTTAGGCCCAAAGGTGAAGAAGATATAAGGGAAAGATTCCAGAGGAACTGATAACATTGACTGTTTAGGTGGTGTTGATTAGGTAAAAATGGAGGGTGTAGGATGAAGGGACAAAGAAAGGAATTCCAGGCAAGGAAATAGTATGAGCCAAGACACAGAGAATAACCTGTTTTACAAGGATTGGCTGAAGAGCGAAGGAGAGAAACACAGCTGAAACTGTGGCCAATGTATGTTTCTGTTTTGCTTTATTATGTTTAAAGGCTTAGAGGGAGGAGCCAGGGAAGATCCAAGGGTGTAGAAAATGAACAGAGACAGTATACTAAAGGAGATGGAGAGAATCAATGCGGTAGAAGGAATGAAATCAAGTCAAGATAGAGTTTGGTCTTAAGTATGAGAAGGGACATATTATGGTCTGAGGAAAGGAGGGAAGAAGGAGAACAGACAAAGGTATGTTTGTGAGAAAAACAAAATTTAAGGAAGTTCATATCTGACCAACTCTTAGAATATTTGTTATTTCTTTTTTCATTGGGTCAGCTTTAGTGAAGTATAATTCACATATAATAAAATTCACCAATTTAAGTGTATTATTTGACGAATTTTATGAATGTACACAGTAGCATAATCATCACCACAATTACGACACAGAACATATTCATCACCCCCAAAAAATCCCATCATGTTTCTTTGCAGCCAAACCTTTCCCTCTATAGCCAAGCCCCCCAGAAACCACTAATCTGACTTCTGTTGCTATATTTTTCCTTTTTCTAAAATTTCTTAAAAAAAAAAAAGATATTGTTTATTTGAGAGAGAGAGAAAGACAGCATGAGCTAGGGATGGGGAGGGACAGAGGCAGAGGAAGAAGCAGCCTCCCCACTGACCAGGGATCCCAACGTGGTTCTTGATGCCAGGACCCTGAGATCATGACCTGAGCTGCAGGCAAACACTTAACTGACTTAACCAACTTAACTGACTGAGCCACCCAGGTGCCCCTTTTTCTAAAATTTCTTATACATGGAATCATACAGCATTTTGTACCTGGCTTCTTTCACTTTAGATTCAATTGTGTTGTTGTGTTTCAGCAGTTCATTATTGCTGAGTAGTACCCCTTGCACGAACACACCACAGCTTATCAATTTACCTCTTGATGGACATGAAGGTTCTTAATCAAATACAAGTTTTTGTTGACATAGATTTTTATGTTTCTTATATATACCTAGGAGTGGATTTGCTGGATCATATCAAGTTTCCTTTTTATTTTTATTTTTTGAGGAACTTCCATAGTGTTTTCCATAGTAGCTGTGCCAATTTACATTCTCACCAATGGTGCACAAAGGTTCTCTTTTTTCCATATCTTCATCAATTCTTGTTATTTTTTGTCTTTTTGATGATTGCCATCCTAATAGGCATGAGTTGATACCTCATTGCTGTTTTGATTTGCATTTCCCTAATGATTAGTGATGTTCAGCACATTTTCATGTATGTGTTGGTCATCTGCATGTCTTCTTTGGAAAAACATCTACTCGGGTCCTTTGTCCATTTTGTAATCAGATTATTTGTTTCTGTTTATTTATTTGTTATTTTTATTTTTTTGCTATTGAGTTGTAAGAGTTCCCATTTGTTTTGGAAAAGTCAAGTTAGATGGAGGTGAAAGACCTCTGTATACTTTGATGTTCTGAGAAAATAGGGGCTGTTATTTCACCGTTGTTATTACTTTTTATCAGAAAAACAAGAGGAGTGAGTGGAAACTCTATTAACTGGTAACTAAATTCTCTCTTCCAAAACTGATTGATCCAGGTATCTGATAGACATGTTTTGTTTATTATAACAATTCTTACTAACTTAAATTCACATCAATAATTCATTTCCTCTTGTTGATCTTGAATGTCTGTGAATATTGTAGGGTGGCTCTCTGGTCAGACAGAACAGACTTGGTAGAGTGACTGCCACTTGTGAGCTGTGTGGCCTTGACCACCTCACTTTAAAAACTTTGGTTTCTTTTACTGCAAGATAATGGTGGTAATGTAATATAATATAACAATAGTAGGGCTATTATCAAGCTTAAATGAATTTATGTATTTATCCCAAGTAGAGATTAAGACTGCAATATTGCAACTGCTGTTTGTTTCCTGCCAAAATCAGACTGAGGAATAGATAAATGGAATAATAGGAAAAAAGTGAATATTTTCATGTATGAATATAACATTTCTTTACTTTTCATTTACTATATACTTCAAAATCCCCTCTTAAAAGTGTGTCAGTGTCTATTTGTCCTCTTAAAAAGAGACTTTATAAAAGATTAAACCGACAAAATAGAGCAATATAAATAATGAGATCTAAATTTTTCTGCATGTATTGGGAATTTCACCTTTATTTTATGATTTTTCCACCTAGTAGCATGAACAATTTGCACCTAACAAAATTAAAAGTGCCTTCAGGACTATCACAATTGCACACTGGAAGAGAATTTACCAGCAAGAATTGTATTATGAAATGGGGTTGCACTGCAAAAATACTTGTTTCAACTACAAATGAGAAAATAGCCTCAATTAGTTCTCTGAGGAACCTTGATTTATGTAGATTAGATGGTGAATCAAAGGAGTTTAAGTTACTGGATTTACTAAATTCAATTTAAGATACTACTTTGGGACAGCACATAAAATGCTTCACTCAGTATTTATTAGTAAGACAAAATGAAATAATCACTTTATGCTTCTAGAAACTATCATGATTTTATACCATTACCTGGAGAAAAAAATAAAATATTTAAACCCTATATATACATAATATGAATTGAAATCCATAACTGGTTTAAAAATTTATAGAAACTAGAAAACCTGATATATTTGATGTTTGCATTTAAATGCTATCTTTTTTCTTTAATCCTCAAGAAAGCAACTTAGAGACACCTTAAAGAGTCCAGGCAGACATATTTCCATACTTCCAAAGCAAGAGTTTCTCTCTGCAGTGTTAATGTTCTAGAAGCTTCCAATAGAAAAAAGGACCCAAATAGGTGCTGGCACAGACATGATGCTGCAGTTCTGAGAAACATTTCCTTCACAGAAATGGCTTCCTTTCCTTAAAAGACGGGTATGTAACTAGGGCAGCACAGTCCTCAAGACAGTGTGGAAAAGAAAATAGAAACAGAGGCCTAGTTCTTCTTACCTCTCCTCCTGCCAGCCTTCACATTGGAAGCAGGGTGGTGTCACAGTGAGAAGACTTTGAGCTGCATGTAAGAGAAACTCAAGTCAAAATAATTTAAACAACAAGGGATATTTACAAAACGAGGAGTCCTGAGGGAGGGCAGCTCCTAAATTCATCAGTTTAATGGTTTAAACACACCATCCAGGGGCCAGGGCCTTTTCACACTTCCAGACACAACACAGCGGGAGATAAAGGAGTGTTCCTTTAAAAGGGTGAAAATCCGCCCTTAAAGCCCCACAGCTGTCTTCTCCACAGTTTCCTCACTGACAATTATTGGTCATATGCCCTTTCCTAAATCAGTTACTAGCAAGAGGAATGGGATTCTCCTCTTTGCCTTAGACCAGGGGCAGGCAATCTTTCTCTGGAAAGGGCTAGATGGTAAATATTTGAGACTTTGTGGGCTGTACAGTCTCTGCAAAGGTCACCCCATACGGTACATAAGCAGAAGGGCATGGCTATGTTCCAATAAAACTTTATTGATAAAAACAGTTGGCAGTACAGATTTGGCCCATGGGCTACAGTTTGCTGACCCCTGCCTTAGGGCTGTGGAAATTTCCTTCTGACGGTGTCTGGAACATAGGAGAAATCTGTTTGGGTACAAACATTTCGCTCTTCTTCAGCTCCAGGGACACACCCAAGAATTTAGAGATCTGTGAGTTCTGAGCTTCATGTTTAAGGGTTTTTTTCTTGCCTTTTCTACTAGAAGGGGGTACTGGGGAATCTCAATACTCATTTTCCCATTTTTCTTTCCCAAGACTTCTGTAAAAAAAGTATACTTGAGAGTTGCTTCAAGAAAACGCTCTCTGAGACTATGGACTATGAGAAGCAAACTGAAGACTTCAGAGGGGAGGGGGTGGGGGAATGGGATAGGCTGGTGATGGGTAGTAAGGAGGGCACGTATTGCATGGTGCACTGGGTGTTATACGCAACTAATGAAGCATCGAACTTTGCATCGGAATTCGGCGATGTACTGTATGGTGGCTAACATAATATAATAATAAAAAAAAAAAAAAAGAAAGAAAGAAAACGCTCTCTGCTCAAAAGAATCTTTTACTTAGTCTCTAATCCCACCAGTTAGTTTAATTTAAATCAACAATAAAATGTCATTAATAGTAGCAACATTTACTTACAGCTTAATATATATCAATTTAGTTTGGTTGTTTTTCTCTCCAAACTCTGATAAAAGCTTTGTGGTGTCACAGCCCTAAAGGTAGGAATAAGTGGTGAGAATTAGGGAGTGGGTTTCTAGTCCAAGATTGTGAACTGAGCATAAGTGTTTGTCTCCTCCCTTCCTCTCCCGCTCTCAATACTATATTAAAATGAAAATAATGGGGGCGCCTGGGTGGCACAGCGGTTAAGCGTCTGCCTTCGGCTCAGGGCGTGATCCCAGCGTTATGGGATCGAGCCCCACATCAGGCTCTTCCACTATGAGCCTGCTTCTTCCTCTCCCACTCTCCCTGCTTGTGTTCCCTCTCTCGCTGGCTGTCTCTATCTCTGTCAAATAAATAAATAAAATCTTTAAAAAAAATAAAATAAAATAAAATAAAATGAAAATAATGGAATAAAAATGTTATAAATCCTCAACAATGAAGAGAATGGAGAGAACCTTCAGCTGATAAAGACATGAGCAAATTTCTGGAAAATGCATTAAAAATACTGATGAAACAATGTAGAGGAAACTAGAATCTGTTCAATATGTGAGGAAAAGGGGCTATAGGTCAGGAAGGTGCCTATGTGCCCAGCTCAACCTTGGAGAGGCTTTCCAATTAGCATGGGGGGACAGTTGGTATAATGAAGACCAGAAGCAATAAGGGGGGTTGAGGACAAGAGGACAGAATAAATATGTATCCTGAACCTTGACCCTTCCTGATTCCCCTTTAATCATCTCTGTGTTCATAATGACTAAGCACTTTCCCCAGGAAAAATATGGAGGATTCATCTCTGAGAGAAACCTTCTTCTAGTCTGTTCACCATGAAGTAGGGCTCTGTCCTCAGTGTTCTTCCCCTGTACACAAAGTTCTATCACCTCGTTCCTTCATTCATGTACTCATTCAATTAATTTGAGAATTACTTATTGAGAATTTAATCAGCAGTGGGAAAAGAACAGAGTCTCTGGTCTCATGTAACTTACAATATTAAAAGGATTACCAGAGGGGGCGCCTGGGTAGTGCAGTCCTTAGGCGTCTGCCTTCGGCTCAGAGCGTGATCCCAGCGTTCCGGAGTCCCACGGTGGGCTTCTCTGCTGGGAGCCTGCTTCTTCCTCTCCCACTCCCCCGGCTTGTGTTCCCTCTCTCGCTGGCTATCTCTGTCAAATAAATAAATAAAAAATCTTTAAAAAAAAAAAAGGGATTACCAGAGAAAGACCAAACATTTTAATAATCTAAAATAAAATGCACTTTGGGTTCTCTACACAAGGCCTGGGATCAAAGTGCTGGCCAGGGTGAGCTCTCATCTGGAAGCTCTTGGGAAAAGTCAGCTTCCAAGCTCATTCTTGTTGACAGAATTCAGTTCCTTGTAGTTGTAAGACGGAGGTCCCCATTTCCTTGCTGACTTTGAGCTGGAGCCACTCCCACATCTGGAGGCCACCTGCATTCCTTAGCAATGGTGCATCAAATCATTTTTGTGCTTCCGATCTCTGGCTTCCTTGTCTGTGACCAGCAAAAATGCTCTTTGTTTCTAAAGGACTCAAGTAATTAATTCAAGTCCCCAGTAGTCTCTCTATCTTAAGGTCAACTGTGCCATAAATAGAACCCAGTTAATGGGAGTAAAACTCATCACATTCATAGACCCTGGGATTATATAGAGATCAGGGAGGTGGAAAAATCTTAGGAGACATCTTATAATTCTGCCTACACTAGACCTTTCATACAAACACCAAAACAATGAAAAGATTCCAGAATAGAAAAAGCATATCACATACCATGGCATGAGAAACAGACTTACCTTCAGCAATAATAGCTTTTAGAAGGCATTAAAACAATGCTTGCGAATTTCTAAGGGAATTCTTTTTTCAATCCAAAGTTATATTTCTAGCCAAAGGATCACTCAAGTATATAAGCAGAATGGAGATAGTTTTAGATATGCAAAGATTCATAACATTTTTTACTTCCCATGTGCCCTTTCTTTAAAAAGATAAAGGAGATGGAAAATCAAGAGAGAGGATGACACCAGATCCCAGAACAAATGGACAGTAGATCCCACACAGGAGGGCAGTGAAGGGAGCTCCCAAGATGTAAGCTGTTTCTCAGGTTCAGATAATCAAAGTCTAGATTGGAGCAAGAAAAAAAAGTTTTTTTTAAAAGCTTCAACTGAAGTCTTCATTTCTTCCACCCTGAGATGACCACAGTAACAGTACCTATTTCATGAAGTGATTACAAAGACTAAGTAAGTGTACATTGGTCAAGTGCTTAGCACAGTGTCTTACATTTATAAGCACTTCAGAAGTCTTTGTGAAATAGATTTGGGGGAAACTGTAAGCAAATGGAGAAATGGTTCAAGGGAGATGGATCAGATGCTTTGCCTTTTACTTGAGCTTTTCCTACACCATGTAGTTTTAAAAAGTGGTACTGGTAAATAATATCAAATACTTCAGAAATATTAAGTAAGGGAAGGTCGAAGAGGTATCCACTGTATTTAGTAGTAAAGAGGTGGTTGGTAATTTTAGCTATGTCAGTTTCAGGAAAATGATCTGGGTCCAAAAAAGAAAATGTATCTAGCTTAAGAATAATAGGAGGTCATAAGTCGTATAAGTATCTCTTTCAAAAGTTTGACTTGGAAGAGGAGAAACAAGATTGGAGGGCAGCAAGGGAAAGAAGTAAAGTTGAAGGACATGTTTCTTAAAAAGCTAACGAAGAGACAGAGGAATCTTAGTGCCCTGACCTGTTATTTCTCTCAGTTCGCTCAAGTGAACCCAAATAAAACTAACAAAAACATCATACTTTGATACAGACAATGCATATATTTTTTAAAATGTTATATAAAGATGTAAAAACATCTCCAGAAAAAATTGTTGTTTATATTGATTTCTCACATATAAGCTAAGTAAAGATGAAGGACCTGCCAGCAAGCACAGCTTAGAGACGGCATTTGCCATGTGCGGTGCGCGAGGTCTGGGCCTTCCCTGGCGAGAGGGCAAGGAAGCGAGATCCATGGAGGTCAGTGCAACCCAGACTGCCTTCTTCATCCCCCACCTCTTTCAGGCTCCATTTCCCCCAGCACAAGAGGAACAGTAGCCACACTCACACATGCAGCTCAGCTGTCACCAGAACAAGCGTGGGCTCAGATCCTACGTGGACACCAAGTAGCACCCAAATGTTGAAATCTCCTGGAAGGTTCCTTGGAGTAGTGTCCAGGCGAAGATGGAGTGACTGATTGTGAGCAGTCTCAGTTCATTTTGAAGCTGGTAAGCTGGTAGGAGTTTTCCATATATTGCTTATAGTTTGGGGACCATTAAATATATATTTATTGAACCCAGACTTGAACACAGCACTATTCAAAGTGTGGACTATGGGTCAGTGTTGGCCAAGGAACTATTTGTTACCCGTCTGTGATGGTAATTGGTAATTGAAGGGAGCAATTTGACAGAGTAACTTTATACCTTTTGAATCGAATCCTAAAATAGTTGAGTCTGTATGCTACATCTTCTTGGTTTTTTTAAAAAATGTCATTTTCCTAGTAGTTTTTTTATTATGTTCAGTTAGCCAGCATATAGTACATCATAAGTTTGTAGTGTTTAATGATTCATTAGTTGCATATAACACCCAGTGCTCATCACAACATGTGCCCTGCTTAATACCCATCACCAGGTTACCCCCTCCCCCTACCCCCTCCCTTCTGTAATCCTCAGTTTGTTTCCCAGAGTCCAGAGTTTCTCATGGTTTGTCTCCTTCTCTGATTTCTTCCCATTCAGTTTTCCTTCCCTTCCCCCGTGGTCTTCTGCACTATTCCTTATATTCCACACATCAGTGAAACCATATAATAATTGTCTTTCTCTGCTTGACCTATTTCGCTTAGCATAATCCCCTCCAGTTCCATCCATGTCGATGCAAATGGTGGGTATTCATCCTTTCTCATGGCTGAGTAATATTCCGTTGTATTTATGGACCACCTCTTCTTTATCCATTCATCTGCTGAAGGGCACCTAGTAATTTTTTCTAAACAACTGCATCATTACGGAAGTAACAAATTGGAATTTTGACAAGGCCTTCACAAAGGAGCATTTGAGAAGCACTGCCTTACAGCGCGTCCTCCAGGACCTGAGAGGGCTTGGGTTCTAGTTCCTCACTTGATGGCTAGAGACCTTGGGTAAGCCATTTGGGCTTCTCTTAAGACTTTATGACCTCATCTTTCACACAAAGGCAATAATTCATGCCTCAGAGAGCTGCTATGGGGGTGAGATGAAATAAAGGATCAGGCATTGACTGGTGCTGGTAAAGAGGGAACAATTCCAGGGGGACCAGAATGCCGTAGCTCCCCTATATGTGATTCAAGAAAGCATCTCTGCAATTTCTGTGGGAAATAGTACTTCATAAAAATGTTCTGTGTCTTCACTCATTTTAGGGTTCTTTGACAAAGAATCTCAGTGCGACATGGTTTGTACTGAGCTGTGCAGGGACAGGTTTCTTCTTTAGAGTGATTAGTGAATGAGTAGCACTGCTCAGGTTTTTATCTACTCTGCATGGTCTTGCTGCTAGTTGGCAGCTCCTCGCATCGCTAATTTAGTGGATAATGAATGAAACATGGTTGGCAAACCCTATAATGTTGAATTATAATGTCATTAATCTTTCATATCCCTTCCAAATTTCACTGATCTGATGCGAGCCGAGTGGACCCGGCATACCTTCAGAGACTCATCCAACGACCTGCGGGAATGCAATTCCTTTAAGATCTCTTTTCAGTTCTATTTTTATAGAATCTTGCATTTTAGTAACTGACTGAACTGGGATCCATGCAGGAGAGAGGTTTACGGAATTTGTGTCCAATTAGGAAGGCCTGCCTTATCCCCTGTAATTATAGATGCATTTTTTGAAACTGTCAACTGTCAGTTTGCATGAATTCATTCTTTCTTAACTCTTTTCAGACTTTGTGTTCAGGATAGAAATTGCCCTTTTCAAGAAGTTTTACCTCTCTGAGTGTAAATCTGTACTATCTTGGCAGGAAAATAGCCCCAGAGGAATAATTTTGTACAACCATTTCAATCTTTATACCAATTAAATTGGTATGATCTATCTCACCGACGTCACACAACACAGGTTTCTAGGCCATCAGCCCACCTCTTGCTCAGAAAAAGCCATCAGTTTATTTGGACCTACTCAGATTTAAGATCATATATCTTTTTTTTTTCAGAGCTTTATGGCTTCTACTAACAACAAAAAGGCCTGACGCAAACCTATTTTCGTGGCTGCCTTTCAATCAGTATGGAACACATTTTCCATTTTGTCTTTACTAGAAATAAATTGTACTTTAAATCCCTGCTCACCTTAAATATGTCAAATAGGTGGGATATGAGATCATCTCTAAAGTGGAAACTTCTTGAGATGGCAATGTTAGGAAGGTTTCAAAAAACTATTTTGCAAGCCCATAACATCATTCTAGAACAGGTTTTATTGCCTTAGAAGATACTGGCATCCTCCTGAGATTAAGAAATTGCTATAATTGCTGTGTGAACGAGCAGACAGAGAGATGGTTTTTGCTGATAAACTTTAAGATGCTTTAGCAAAGAAAGAGTAGCTTTAAATATATAACCGCTTTTCATCATTCCTAATTGCCCAAATCCTCCACACCCTTGCACCTCGTACCCCCTACTAATGGTTTCAGTTCACGTCAGCTCTTTGTGACATAACTTTAATAATATTCGTGCAATTGAGTCACTTGGAGAGACACCTGTTACATTCACAAGGAAACAAACTATCATAAAGAGGGCTGAATTTATTGATTTGGAAGGCCGTGGGGTTTTCTATGTCAATGTCTAGGGACAAAAGAAGCATGAAGTGTGGCCATAATTTATACCGTGCCATACATTCCCTACTCTACACTTAATGCTTAATTAATTGCTTTTATCAGTTATACTCTCTGGCAGCATTTTACCTCTTTTAATAGCAGCTCATTTTCCCTGCCCTTCCCCTAGTTTTCTTTAGCACTCTCTAAAGCATACTATTCTTCTTATGTGACAGATGGACCTAACTTTATAAGAAGGTGATTTAGTCATTAACATCCATGTACACAGACTTCTCTTGCTAAGAGAACACCTCACGTAAGGACATAAGAGCAGTCTGGCTTTTGAGAGAAACCATATCTCATACGTTGAAGTGGAAAAATGATTTTCATTAGAATTATTTGTGAGGGGCAAAGATATAGAAACAGAAGGCAGGTCACAGAACAAAGATTTTCCATTATGACCTTTTAGAGTCTAGAAGTGGTAGTTGGTGGTGGCAGAATGGGGCAGAGGACTCAGCGATGTGAAGCGGGGAAAAAAAAAAAGCACTGGAAATGGATTCTGGAAATACTGGATCACCACAGACAGAGTTCTCGTTTCTCTCTCCACCGGATATGGCTGCTTCTGATGGAAAACTGACCACCATCAACTGGCCTTATTGACCAGGCATGTCCTATGTTTATGCCTTCCTCCCGTTCCAGGTCAAACCTTATCCCTTCTCCCTTCGAAAGGAAGCAGATGGTACACCCTCAGTGTCACAAAGGACATCATTAAATTTGTTCACAAAAACCATAATGTTTGTTTCTGTGTACCCACTTCTGTAGTTCTATCACTCCATTCTGGGGCGTTAAGTATGCATTCATCCCTTTACTGTAGAAATATCTATCGAGTGGCTACTATGTGCCACAGACTGAATTAGGTGCTGGGGAAAGCTCCATGCCTGATCTCAGAAAGTTTCCAATCTATTGTGCTACTGTGAGAAACTTAGGCATTAAACGAGAAAGGAATTAGAATTTAGGGGCGCCTAGGTGGCTCAGTCCGTTATGCATCCAACTCTTGGTATCAGCTCAGGTCATGATCTCAGGGGTCGTGGGGTGGAGCCAGCATCAGGTCCCACATTCAGCAGGGAGTAGTCTTCTTTTTTTTTTTAATGATTTTTTTATTATATTATGTTAGTCACCATACAGTACATCCCCGGATTCCGATGTAAAGTTCGATGCTTCATTAGTTGCGTATAACACCCAGTGCACCATGCAATACGTGCCCTCCTTACTACCCATCACCAGTCTCTCCCATTCCCCCACCCCCCTCCCCTCTGAAATCCTCAGTTTGTTTCTCATAGTCCATAGTCTCTCATGTTTTATTCCCCCTTCTGATTAACCCCCCTTTCTTTATCCCTTTCTTCCCCTACCGATCCTCCTAGTTCTTATGTTCCATAGATGAGAGAAATCATATGATAATTGTCTTTCTCTGCTTGACTTATTTCACTTAGCATTATCTCCTCCAGTGCCGTCCATGTTGCAGCAAATGTTGAGAATTCGTTCTTTCTGATAGCTGAGTAATATTCCATTGTATATATGGACCACAGCTTCTTAATCCAGTCATCTGTTGAAGGGCATCTCGGCTCCTTCCATGATTTGGCTATTGTGGACAATGCAGCTATGAACATTGGGGTGCATATGGCCCTTCTCTTTACTACGTCTGTATCTTTGGGGTAAACACCCAGTAGTGCAATGGCTGGGTCATAGGGTAGTTCAATTTTTAACTTTTTAAGGGACCTCCACACTGTTTTCCAGAGTGGCTGTACCAACTTGCATTCCCACCAACAATGTAGGAGGGATCCCCTTTCTCCACATCCTCTCCAACAATTGTTGTTTCTTGCCTTGTCTATCTTTGCCATTCTAACTGGCGTAAGGTGGTATCTCAAGGTGGTTTTGATTTGAATTTCCCTTATCGCTAATGATTTTGAACATTTTTTCATGTCTCTGTTAGCCATTTGTATGTCTTCATTGGAAAAGTGTCTGTTCATATCTTCTGCCCATTTTATGATTTGTTTATTTGTTTCTCGTGTATTGAGTTTGAGAAGTTCTTTGTAGATCTTGGATACCAGTCCTTTATCTGTGGTGTCCTTTGCAAATATATTCTCCCATTCCGTGGGCTGTCTCTTAGTTTTTTTGACTGTTTCCTTGGCTGTGCAGAAGCTCTTTATCCTGATAAAGTCCCATAAGTTCATTTTATCTTTTATTTCTCTTGCCTTTGGAGATGTGTCGTGAAAAAGGTTGCTCTGGCCGATGTCATAGAAGTTGTTGCCTATGTTCTCCTCTAGAATTTTGATGGATTCCTGTCTCACATTGAGGTCTTTCATCCATTTGGAGTTTATTTTTGTGTATGGTGTGAGAGAGTGGTCAAGTTTCATTCTTTTGCATGTAGCTGTCCAATTTTCCCAGCACCATTTATTGAAGAGACTGTCTTTTTTCCACCGGATGTTTTTTCCTGCTTTATCAAAGATTAGTTTCCCATGGAGCTGAGGGTCCATTTCTGGGTTCTCTATTCTGTTCCATTGGTCCATGTGTCTGTTTTTGTGCCAGTACCATGCTGTCTTTGTGATCACAGCTTTGTAGTACAGCTCGAAATCCGGCATTGTGATGCCCCCAGCTTTGTTTTTCCTTTTCAACAGTTCCTTGGAGATTCGGGGCCTTTTCTGGTTCCATACAAATTTAAGGACTATTTGTTCCAGTTCTTTGAAAAATGTCCTCGGTATTTTGATCGGGATAGCATTGAAAGTGTAGATTGCTCTGGGTAGTATGGACATTTTAACTATGTTAATTCTTCCAATCCATGAGCATGGAATATTTTTCCATCTTTTTATGTCTTCCTCAATATCTTTCAAAAGTGATCTATAGTTTCTAGGATATAGGTCCTTTACGTCTCTGGTTAAGTTAATTCCAAGGTAACGTATGGTTTTTGGTGCTATTGTAAATGGGATGGATTCCCTAATTTCTCTTTCTTCAGTCTCGTTATTCGTGTATAGAAATGCAACTGATTTCTGGGCATTGATTTTGTATCCTCAGCAGGGAGTCTTCTTGAAGATTCTGTCCCTCTGCCCACCCGTCCCACTCTCATTCTTTTTAAAATAAATAAATAAATCTTAAAAAAAAAAGCTTAAAATGTGAACTACAATCACAGAAATAAATTAGCGCACCTTTATGTAAGTCTCTGCTGTGGGGCAATGTGTTTTCTTTTGAAGCACTCCTCTTTCATAATGTGGCTTTTTTCTGTGAACACAAAAGTGAAGATTTCAATCTTGCAGGTAATGGCACTAAGGCACAGAAGATTAGGTGGCATCCCAAAGTCTCACTTGTACATTTTCATTGCTCTCTGTCCTCAAGGCACATATGTTTCCTTATTATCACTTTACATAGTAATTTGTTGACATTAAATTAAATGATCAATCTCTACTTTCTCCTTTGTAATTCATAGTGGAATTCTATTTCTTATCATTCAGGTGGTGGTAACACTGCGGATATGATGTTCTAAAAAAATTTTTAATATAAGTTTTTAACAGAACATTTCAAAAATATAAACTTATGGGAAGTTATGAGTAGCACAATATAGAATATGGAATACAGAAATCCAGAAAAAGTTAATTAAGGTGATCGGTAATGAGGCAATTAAGGTGATAGGAAAAAGGAGTTAAGATTTTCTAATAAGGGTGATGGAATTTGGAAAAGAGTTCAGAGACGAATTGTTCGGCAATCACATAAGTGACCCTTTAAAATGCCTCCAAATCATATAAACTTTCCAATTGTCTAACAACTGTTTTGCAAATTTCCTAAAATTTTAACAATAGATTGCAAGCTTGTAAGAGCTGGCTCAAGCACACCTCCTGCGTGGCTGGGATATATATTCTGTTAGCAAGACCTTTTAATATCTTTTATTTTTCCTTGTTTATTTCATAAAGGGAAAACTAGATGAAACGCTATTTAATAACAAATATTAGAGTGATATAGGTAAGCTTATTTCATTGTTAATGAAGATTCATTATCAGTTGTGATGATTATTGATAATCATACAGCTTTTTCAGTCACTTTTTCTTAACCAAATATTAGGTCATCTCTCTCATTTGTGTTTGAAGATCTAAGGAATCTAGGACAATCATCGAAATCTATATCATTTTTGGAGGTTATTTGAGTAAATTTGAAGCTCGTTCTCAGGACCAGGTGTAGTAGTGTGATCGGTGGATGTGGATTGGGATGCCAGCTCTACCAGTTAACAGATTGTTACGTTCGAGCTACCTTATTAAATTCTCCGAGGCTCAGTTTCCTCCTCTGCAAAGCAGAATCCATGATGTTTATTTCACAGGATTGTGAAGGTGTTCTGTGAGAGTTACAGATCCTTTTGGTGGTGGGACGCAAGCCAGTGACAGGCAGATAGCTGAAAGGCAGAACTCCAAGTTACTTACAACCCCACCGGAGAGCACAGGGGTTGTTTCCCAGGGACGAGGAGAGGAGAGAGCAACTTTCGACAGGTGGGTTAGGTTTCACAGGCTGTCTGCAGATTGACTAATTTGAATAATTTTTCTTGGGCTTCAGGTCATGGGGTTTGTCCCTTGTTGTGTGGTATCTGGCGCGGGGTGGGGGGGGCGGGTGAGGACTGATGCATAGTGACCTGGTGTGGGAGCTTAAGGAAGGTGGTGTGGGCTAAGGAGTGTGGGCTGAATCAGCTGCTCAGGACGAACTGAACCTTTAGCCCGGGGGCTCGCAGCTGGACCAGGACAGCACTGAATACGTACAGAGGGAGGGAGAGAGAGAGAATGTCTGCGATAATGCGTGTGAAGTGCTGGCAGGTACCTGGTCCAAAGCCTACTTCTCTTCTTCCGCACCCTCATTGAAAAGACGGAACAGTTCATCTATAAATTGAATGTTAGGGTAACAGTGGTTCTTAAATTCTGGCATCAAAGGCTCATTGAGAATCCTTTGAAAGCTATCGACAGCCTCCTCTGAAACATGTAAGACTTATTCACAGAAATTGTTGCCACAGTTTATTTTGTTGCTTTAGAACCTGCACTCTACAGAAGGATTTATTTTGATATTAGTTCCGAGCACCCTGCCTCCACTTTTCCTATTGAAACGTCTTGGTCAAAAGAGATTAAGGCCTTTGGTAAAAGCACGTTAGTTACTGCAAGGCATCAACATAAAACATTACCAGATTAGCGTGGGTAAAATTATCCACCAAATAATCCAGGTCAGTAATGAGCCCCTCCTTGTCAAACTGCTTAGAACAGGCTTTCTTTAATCCTCAATAAAAGTAGAAATTCTTCCTCGGGGTCAGTGAAGGCATTTGAGATTTGTCTTCTGGAAAATCATAGATCTTTGCACATGATGAAAAAGAAATTTTTATTATTTCCACTTCTTAGAAACCGCTTGAAGAAATTCTATTTTTCATGAAGATGACAACATCATAGCAGTAGACAAGGCTTATTTTAAGATAATTTAAAAAAAATCTTTGATGTCAATACATTGTGATATATTCATGATAATTTAGCAAATATTTATTAAGTACCAAATGCATATCAGAACTTCTATTAGACTTTGGAGTATGGCAGGGAATAGTTAAGATAATTATTGCAATGAACTAGGATGATGTGTACAGTTTCTCTCTTCAGTCAACAACAACAACAAAAAAAACCCAGATGTCCTGCCAAACATTTCAAATGCTCTACTTAACCATAATGTTCCAACATTTTTCTTGCAGTCAAAGACACTGTACTTTCTTTTTAACAATTCAGAGACATCGATTTCTTAGAAGTTTCCAGAATGTAACATAAAATAGGAATGCATTTTTGGTGGCATCACAACTTACATATTCAGCAAATATGTTGAGTACCTACTGTATGCTATTCTTTGTGGATGCAGCAGTAAACAGCATGGACCCAATCCCATTCCCTCTAGTAAACTGGGGAGGAAGAAAGCTAGGAATTATCTGCATTTGCAGACATCAGCCGTTCCATCCAGTTTATGTTGAAGGAAAGTGGCACATCGGCCAATTCCTCTAAGACCTCCTTCAACATATTAAGTGAAATATCTGCATTTCTGGGGTGGATGATGTAGACAGAGGCACAAACCACAAACCAAGGCACAAACCACTTCTCGTATTTCTAAAGCACAGATTCCTTGAAGCCTTCCCAATTCATGTCACATCTCTACTTGGCAGTACAATAAAAGAAAAAAGAAAAAAACCCCACCTCACAGAGAACTTTAGTTTTTGTGTTGAGACTTAGAGTGAGCATTTATAAGTTTGTCTGTCTAATATACTGTTCTCAAAATTCTTCTTTCCTGTAAATCTATAGTTGAACAGGACCTACCATGATTCTGAAAAATGATCCTCGTCAGTGGCCACAGTCATTGAACTAAGGGGTGGGCACCTGATCCAGATGGGACAAAGAAATCTTTCCTGTAGAAAAGTATACATTTAAGAAAGGGATATCAGAATTACCTAACGAGAGTCTATTTCTTTGGTTTAAAAATATAAATCAGAACCTATTTCTCCAATGATTAAAATCACACAATGATTTGCCATTACTCTTGAAATACAACCAATTCCTTACTCATGTCTTCATGGCTCTCCAGGACAGCTGCTGCCTACCTTCTTGACTGTATGTTTTCATCACTCTACCCCTCATCCAGCTCCACTAGTCCTTCTGTCTCTGAAATACGGCATGCGTTATTGGACTTGTATTGTCCTTTCCCTTTTCTTTAGTATGCTTATTATGACCTGATATTATACTGTATGGTGTTGTTTTTGTTCTGGTTTATTTTTATTTTTATTTATTTATTTGACAGAGAGACAGCCAGTGAGAGAAGGAACACAAGCAGGGGGAGTGGGAGAGGAAGAAGCAGGCTCATAGCGGGGAGCCTGATGTGGGGCTCGATCCCAGAACGCCGGGATCACGCCCTGAGCTGAAGGCAGATGCCTAATGACTGTGCTACCCAGGCGCCCCTCTTTCTTTTTTTTTTTTTTTTAAAGATTTTATTTATTTATTTGACAGAGATAGAGACAGCCAGCGAGAGAGGGAACACAAGCACGGGGAGTGAGAGGAAGAAGCAGGCTCATAGCAGAGGAGCCTGATGTGAGGCTCGATCCCATAATGCCGGGATCACGCCCTGAGCCGAAGGCAGACGCTTAACGACTGTGCCACCCAGGCGCCCCATGTTTTTTGTTTTTTGTTTTTTGTTTTTACTTCTTATCTCCTTTCCCCTCAGTTAGAACGCACTCTTCTAGTTGATTTGTGTGGCCAGGTCCCTGCTATGGCCCCAAGGCCTAGAAGAATACCTGCACACCGTAACAATCGATAATCAAGATAAATAAATACTCACTGAGCAAATGAAGGACTGAATTACCCCGTAACATGGGGCACTTCAGGACCACTGTCATCTGTGTTTTCTGCCAGCTGGACCCGAGAGGTAGAGGAAGGTACAGAAGGAAAATGAAGCAGCCGTGCTAAGATTAGGTTTAGTGGGAGACTAAGTCCCGAGAGCACGTAAACCATTCCTTAAGCTTATACCCATTCCTCTTGTCTTTCCTGAAATCCTCACAAATCCCTTTAAGTAATTCCTTTTTTTTTTTTTTTTGCTGTAGCCAATTTGAGTAAGATTTGTTACCGCTACTGAAAAAAATTATATTTTTTCTTAAGTTGAAGTGTGATTTATGTATATAAGATGCACAGATCTTAAGTGTCCATTGTGATACATTTTCACATTTGTAAGCATCGATGTAACAACCACCCAAAACAGAACTGCTGGTTTGAAACCTTGAGATTCCCCGAGTAAACTGGCCCCTATACACAGAGGGCAAAGAGAGACCAAAGAAAAAGTCAGCTCATACCAGACTGGTAGGTGGCAGGTTTAACAGGCAAGGGAACTTACATACAAGGCTTGTCTTGGGTGGAAACAAGACGAGTAGATTCCTCACCTACCCTCCAGAATTTTAAAAGTTTACATAAAGGCTTTAACTGGGTTTAATCACAAATACCGTTCAGGTGATCTCACATATCACTCTCTCAAGGCTATGTCCTTGCAATAATTCATAGTTGGGGAGGAGCGGGCAGAACATACCGTCCAAGGGCCAGGAGAGGGCATGAGGAGCTTGGATGGCTCTGGCCCAGCTCTTGGGTCAACGGGAAGGCACATCCTCTTGATGACCTCCTCCAACAAAGATATTTTGTTGGATTTTTGCTTGTGTCCCTTTTCAGGAAGTTCTTCACTTCCCACTCAGAGATAATCACCTTTGACTTCTATTACCATAGGTAAGGTTTGCCCGATCTTCTAATTAATACAAATGAAGTCTTACAGTATGTGTGGCCATGCCTTGCATTGTCCCATGTTTTTGACATCCATATTTTTGCATCACTGAGTCAAATGTTCATTAATCTGCTTTCTTTTTATTGCTGAATAGTATTCCATTGTATGAATGTACAAGACTTGTTTTTGCAAGAAAGAATTTTAAGTACGACATTGCACTTTGACCGAAGGCAGGGTGGGGGGCTGATAACCCCTTACCTAGGACCAGAAGGAGACTTCATCACGCTGTGATAGCAGAGCTCTTTGTCATCCATCTTCTTTTGCATCTTGTATCCAGGATTTTTAGGGGATTGGTGACAAATGTCAGAATATTTTAATATGTTGGTTACTTCATTCAGCCTTCATTAGAGGTTTGAGGTGGCTCAAATGAAGGACCATAGCAGCTCAAGGACCATAGCAGATATTTATAACCTCTGCCTTTGACCAGCTGGGGATCAGATGATATTTTCTCTTGCTGAGCTGCAAAAAACAAATCCTCTGTTGCATTCTATTCTGAAATTAAAATGAAGGAATTCCATTCTAGAAACTGGAATGGAAATACCTGGGAGGTCCCAGAGAACTCAAGGTGCCCCTCCACAGCACCAGTACTGCAGGGGTGGACACGTTGATGACCCTCTCTTTGTAAAATATATATATGTTGTTAGAGCTGGAATACAGCTGGGGGTCGACGGCTTATTGCAGACTTGAGGGCTCATTACAGCTCATTACAGACTCATTACAAACTTCCCTGTCCCAACCCATTGTTTGTTTTTCATTCGTGAGAAAGATCGTTCGACTGAGAAAGAAAGGGAGGGGAGGAGTCCTAAACACTGGTGCTTTCAGTAGAATCCAAGAAAACAAGACCCAGTTCTGGCTACAGGTTCAGTTCAACACATTTATTTCATTGGTTGTTTAAAAACAGAATTCTCTCAGATGAAATTGACAGATAATTGAACAACATTTTATAGAAATTGTGTTCACAGAAAACCCAGAAAAGCAAGCCCCAGATAGAGGCACTGATAAAGAAGTGAATTTCAAAGGTGATTTAGGAGAGATCCTCCCAAATTCCAACCTCAAATGCAGCTGCTGAAGAACACTTGTCACAGGAAGCCACCCCAATCAGTGGACAGAATAATCAGGGAATCCACTTCATTTCCAAAGAAGAGAGCTAAAAAATGCACATCCAAGATATTTGCTCAACTTCTAATTTACCTCGTATCCCTTTCCATCAGGATATGTTGAGAATTAACGACCAATATACATTGCAACCTTTTCATTCTTTTAACCAAATATAAATTTTATTATAATTATGCTGCTTTCTTGGATATATAACATGTTATAAAGGACTACATAAATAAATGATTGAGACTGAATAAAATAGGACTGGGCTGCACTCATAAAGCCTGGCCACAGAGAATTACTGCCTAGGTCATTCTATCAGAATGCAGGGCAAGTATGATTTGGGGCCAGAGTTCACCTGGGAAAGTTGGAGAACTTTAGGCAGAATACACTTGTGTGTAGAGAAGAACACTATACATGTGCACTGGGGGGGCCAAGGATGTACAGTACATTTCCATGCATTCATACCAAGTAATACCAACTCCTTTCTAAGAGCTCACATGACACCTTTCGTCCTCTGGTGATGGCAGGAACCGCTATGTTGCTATGATGTTAACCCTGGCCATGTCTGATCCGCTCGTGGATATACACCTGCCCCAAGCTAGGTCAGCTGGATCCCTGCCTGGAAACTTTCAGACTGGTATCATACAAACAAAAACAAAAACAAAAACAAAACAAAACAAAACAAACCCAGATCCTTTCTGGGTTGCTGCACTTATTCATGCTATGAAAAATACAGGTATGTTGGGGGCCGTATTTTCCTATCATGTAAACCCTAGACCAGAAAAATGATGGATGCTGATCTTCAGAGAGAGTAGAATAAAGCAAACGGACAGAAATGAATACAATAAGAAAAAAAGGTGTTCAAATTGTTAATGTCTCTTGCTCTAGTTGTTTTCTGGGGTCTAAGTAGTTCTTGACTGCAGTTCAGTGAAATAACCTAACATAAGGGTTGTAAATGCTTTTGTGCTTGAACTAGTTTGAGTTGAGTTTCTGATGGTTGTAAATGAATAAGTGTAAAGTTCCAAATTTTCAAATTGAGCTCTTCTCCCAAACCCCACATTGTTTAACATACATTAGGAACATGCTTAGTTGACTTTATGCTTCTTTTGGCAAAAACACAACTACTCAAGATGCACTGTTTATGTCCCATAATTTCTGGCAGTGAAAGTAAACCCAAAGCTTCTGTAAGTTTTGTTGTACCGTTGTTTTTTCTTTGACATTTTCTAACTTGAGCTGTTCCTTATATGAGAAGTCTGTAATGAGATATTTATAGTCATAATGATAGGATACATTTTTTTCTAATGTTTATCAAAGAAAAATTATTCTGGACCTCATAACATGGCAACAATGACAAGTATATGTCACTTAGCTGTCTCCAGTAGCGTCTCAAGCTATTGTACAGCTGCCTGAATAACTGGACCTTAATAATTTGACAACACTTTGTTCAAAGGACAATTTGCAATGCAATAAAAACAAAATGAAAGAAAATTCATTTATTGAATTTTCCTGGGTGGCTCAGTTGTTAAGCTTCTGCCTTTGGCTCAGGGCGTGATCCCAGGGTCCTGGGATCAAGCCCTGCATCGGGCTCCCTGCTCTGCTGGGAGCCTGCTTCTTCCTCTCCCACTCCCCCCTGCTTGTGTTCCCTCTCTCGGTGGCTGTCTCTCTCTGTGTCGAATAAATAAATAAAAAAATCTTAAAAAAAAAAAAAAGAAAGAAAGAAAAGAATTTAAAAGAAAATTCATTTAAAACCACCTGAATCCCATCCTTGGACCTCTTTGGAGGCCCATGTGCCAGGCCCTTAGAGATTGTATTTTCCTTTCATTATGCAAGCGTTCTTGTTATATACCTACTCCTTCCCAGCCAAGATGTTGGGTTGGCTCTCCAAGGCAGACAGAGTGGTCTCCCACTGATCTGAATATTAGTAAGAACTGAGGTCTGTGGGATGAAGGAAAGGGTTGGCCTTGTGAGTCATCCTCTCCCTCTCTGAGTGCCAGATGCACTGGGACGATAGGATCCAGCCTGCCCTGGGACATTTACCACCCCCACGGCTGTGGCTCGGTTCCTCTAGTCTGACATATTAGCTTCACTATGTTCCAAAGTTTCATTTTTAAATGCATGGTTGCTTATTCCAGTCTAGGGTGTGGGGAAAAAGCCACTTCAACTTTTCTTGTGTGATTCCACATACCTCCAAGCACAATAATGACGGTCCGCTTCATTTCTGCCTTTCTTTTTCATTTGTGTTTTATCTAAAATGTAATACGTTATCACAGAGCATCCAAGCCAGCAGGGTCCTTACTGATTATCAAAGGCCTTCCCTCATTTTTTAGATCACATGGCTGAGTTTCAGAGAGGTGAATGAGTTTGTCCAGCGATACGCAATGAGCTACCCGTGGAAGTGGGGTCTTGGGGCCAGGACGCCTGACTGTAAAATCATTGCTTTTTTAGGACACCGGGTGTTTTGCAGATAGTACAGGTGGAAAGATTTCCAAGTTTTTTGTAATGTCAGAAATCAGCTATGTAATATTTTTCTAGGCAGCAAGCTCTTGCCCATTACCTTTTTCTGAGATTTTAAAGTAATTCTCATGAATTATTCTAAGCACATGGAAATCAGGCATCAAAGGAGAAAAGCAGGAATAATAGAACACAAAGCTGCAAGCAGGTGCCTCTCCTTTATACAGGGGAATATTTATTTAATTTCCAATTACTGGTCTGCAAGAAGACATCCAAAATGTCTCAACTAGTTACTATCCAATATGAAATTCTCCCTGCTGCTTCTGCTATTCGACATTTCTTCTTGTAACCACCTCTGCATTTATTAAAAAAAAAAAAATCCAGGGAGATAATCCTTGTCTTAATACTCAATTCCTGGTATTGTTACTTCGAGCAAAAATGTGTATTCTGTCCCTGGAACATTATTTTCTTGCTTGTACTCTTTTTCATTTCTTTGGCTTGAGTTGAGGTATTGGGAATTTCAATCACTGTAAAACAGGAGGTAAACATTGTTCTCATGATAAAAAAGATAGAAACATGAAGCAGATCCCTGAGGCTAGATTAGAAAGCCCCAAACGAGCAGAATATTATACAGTTATCATGTTTTCAGGACCACACCATTTCTCCATCTTCCAAAAATTAGATTGGATGCTTCCTATTTGCTCCAAAGGACTCTTATTTTAATAAATAGCATTGTCCTGATAAGTTTCTGGTGCTAACCTGCTACGTATTTCAATGCAAGATGCAAAATGACACTCGAAGTTAAATACACATGGAGGTAGAGCTGTTGGGTTTATCGAGTAAATTTGGCTTTATCATCAGCCTTAAGGATGGAGGATTTTGGAGTCAGGGAGGGTAACTCCAGGACCTCTCTACAAATGTCCCCTGCTGACGTCATCACAGTGAGGACGAGGCTAAAGGAATCTTCAGGGCTGTCAACATGGCATCCTCACATATATATTGCTATTTTCCATTTTAATAAAGTATTGTTATTTCACAGGGAACAATAAGTTATTACACTTCTTGCTAATAGGAATTGGTGTGTCCTACCAAATTATGTTTGCATTTGCATGGTCAATCTCAGCTTACCTCAAAACTGAGGAAATACAAGCCTTCTCTGTATCCATTAATCTTTATGTTAATCCTGAAAATAATCCCTAGAAAGAAGGAGCAACCAGCAACTATGATAAGGTGTTAGGGCAGATAAAAAGAGATGTGGCTAAAGCAGCAGAAAAACTCTAAAAAAAAAAAATAGACTTATTTCTGACTTAAATGTTGCCAGAGAAGCAGATTCCTCGATGTATCTTGGGGCCTGCAGCTGCCAGGAATGTTTTCTGGGTGGTCACAGAGCTCATTAATCACTTCTCTGTGTTCACTAGCCTGGTGGCACATTGATGTGCAGGAGCCTGAAGGAGTGGGTAAACCTGGCAAATCTCATCATTTCATTGGATTGCCTAAATCCCTTCAAAGCCCAAACCCGTCTGCATGGCATATGAGGAATTTCCTGATGTAACTCTAAACCTCTCTTCCATACCATCTCCGACTATTCCCTTTGTCCTGTCCTGAACTTCAGTTATGCTTGTGTGCTGCTGTAAATTCTTCTCCCATGGTTATAATACCCCACCTCCCCTTGCCAACCTGGCGAAAAATACAGTTTTCAAAACTCAGCTCAAGCTTCACTGACCACTAGCAGTTCATGATTTCCTGGTTCTATCCTTAGCACGGGAGTTTTGTAACCTGTTTACTATTATAACCATCCTTTGTTTTTGTAACCACTGTTTACTCTTGCAACTATTGTTTACTAGTGTAACTATTCTGTAAGCACAGGAACCAACTCATTCATGATTTTATCTCAGCATACAGCAAGATGCCTGTGCTTAATGAATGTTTGGTGAATAAAGGAGTAAATGATCCAGCCAAAGGATGTCTAATGCCAAAGTTCATCGTATTTCTGTTGTAGAATCAAACTGCCCACCAAATTTGGTGTTCTCAGTTCTAAGTGTCTAGGATTTAGGTTATTGGTCCATATATACAATGGAATATTACTCAGCTATCAGAAAGAACGAGTTCTCAACATTTGCTGCAACATGGACGGCACTGGACGAGATAATGCTAAGTGAAATAAGTCAAGCAGAGAAAGACAATTATATGATTTCTCTCATCTATGGAACATAAGAACTAGGAAGATTGGTAGGGGAAGAAAGGGATAAAGAAAGGGGGGGTAATCAGAAGGGGGAATGAAGCATGAGCGACTATGGACTATGAGAAACAAAATGAGGGCCTCAGAGGGGAGGGGGGTGGGGGAATGGGATAGACAGGTGATGGGTAGTAAGGAGGGCACGTATTGCATGGTGCACTGGGTGTTATACGCAACTAATGAATCATCGAACTTTACATCAGAAACCAGGGATGTACTGTATGGTGACTAACATAGTATAATAAAAAAAATTAAAATAAAAATAAGGTCAAATCAGATTCAAAACCCCAGGTAAGCATGGAATTGGAAGAAAGGTTTCAAGCCAGAGACTGGCCTTTCCAGAGAGAGAGAGGTGGGGAGAGAGAGAAAGAGACAAGAACACAAATCTAAAGTCAGAACTGAAAATGGAGTAGCACAAGGAGAATGGAAAGAAGAAGATAATCATGGCTAACAAATGGCCCAAATTATATTCAGGTCCAAAATGTCGGGCTATGCAGAGCCGGGTTACAGAAAATACTTTGGACTGAGAAACAGAAAATTCAGTCATGGAGGGCAAAACAGGAATCCAGTGTATAAATATCTCGGGAGCAAGGAAGAAAATCTAAAAAGAACTAAGGAATAGATCAACAAGGATGTCTCATGCCAAGTCATTTACTTGCTAGTTTCTACTTACACTTTTTTCTGCTGTGAACAAGCCCCAACCAGAGAATTTCTAGGACTATCCATACCTACAGAGCGGTGAGAGTGGTGTTGAATAGTTGAGCTGTGGATTCAGACTGCCTGAGCCAAGAGCCCAAGTCCTTCAAGTTCTATCTGGGAGGCATTAGTCAATTACTTCACCTCTGTGAGCTGTACAATGGGGCTGAAAATGGCACCTCTTTCAAAGAGCTGTTGAGAGGATTGAATGAGTGAGTCCCTGGGAAGAACTTAACCCAGAGACTGGAAGATTCAGAAAGGGAGCCAGGCAGTTAATTACATGTTTAGGGAGGTTCAGGTAAGAAACTCATAGTTTACTCTTTTATGTGAAACTCTAATGAGTTCTCTTTCTATTTATTTGCTTTTATCAAATAATTATCACAATGTCCTTTAGAAGGAAAAAAAAATCTACCATCTAAAAAAGATGGCCTTTTTTTAAAAAAGATTTTATTTATTTACTCGAGAGAGAGTGAGAGAGAGTGTGAGCATGAACAGGGGAGGGGCAGAGGGAGAGAGAGAGCAAGACAAAGAGAATCTCGAGCAGACTCCCCACTGAGCAGGGAGTCAGAGGCAGGACTCCATCCCAGGACCCTGGCACCCCAAAAGAGAGCCTGTTGAGTGGAAATAAGAGCACAGAAATGTATAACCAATCTGAAACTTTACAAAAGCAGTAGAATTTTATTTCCTAGTTGATATATTAATTTTAATAAAGGTTTGGTTACACTTATTTTTTAAGTCAGTTACTTAAAAAAATAGCACTATAAAATATCATATAATTTTGTGTACATAGGCAATTAAGAGTTGGACCCATCACTTTGAAGTCCTCTGGACCCCAGGCTGCTTCCAGCTTTTTGTTCCACCATCCCTAAAGTGAACCATCATGGTCCTTAGAATTCAAGATAGAGCCCTGGTCATCACATATGAATTCCAAGGAGCAAAACGAGAGGAAGAAGGAGATACACTTTTCCTTTAAGAATACATCCCAGAAATAGCCACACTCCTTCCCTTCACTTGTTACTGGCCAGAACTTACTCTATCACTAGTAGCAGAGCAGACTGGGAAATAAAATCTGTCTTCAGATGATGATATATCCAACTAAAAATTTGGTGTTTTATTACTATAGGACAAGAGGAAATACTGGAGACAGCTAACAGCTCTTCCCAGAGCTTGCTCTCCTATTCCGCATGGAGACTGGGGTGTTAGCCTCATAACTCAACTACAGTAATAGCATCTGTACGAAGGGAATTTGCCTGTCAGTAATTTGTTAAGTTAAAACTGGACTTGCGTGTGTTTCTCCATATCCTTGTATTTTGTTTCAAGGTAATAGATACTTATCAGTTATTTCTGACTAAAATGACTTTTTCTTATTGTGGAACTATTTCTTAGGCTATACGTCCAATACCTAGATCAGAAGCACTATCTGGGAGGTGTTTACTCCTAGACTGAAGTCACAGAAACCGGGAGTGTTTAAAACTGCTTAATAAGTGTATTTTTTTCTTGATCAATGACCCTATATCCGTGCTGTCCCCATTGCCTGTAATTACCTGCTTTCCATCCAGCAAACTTACACTCATTCTTCAAAACCCATCTTATACTCTCCATTTTTGTGAAGTCTCCTCCAATTCTCCTGGGCACATTTAGCTTTGCCTTCTCTATGGTCCCACAGCACATTGGTTTTTTGTTTTGTTTTGTTTGTATCTCTGGCGTCATGCTTGATTGCTTTGAGACTGTTCGTATTCCTGTTCTTGAGTCACCTGTGAGTTTGGGGAGGCACACAGGCACTCGGAAATATTTGGCTGGTGAATGAAGAAAGTGACTCTTCCCCCACTAGGTGATGATTTTTATAGCATTATTTCTGAAATAGTTCCTTTAATTAACATAAATACAACATGAATCCTAATAACCACATTGATAATTATAGTACTGGTAGCAATGGCAGCTATCACTATTTTTCTCGAGTGTAACACTCGTGACTGAATCAACATTACTAATCATCAGGAAAGGACAAATTAAACCACAATGGGATACTTCCTTACACCAGTCAGAATGGCTAGTATCAAAAAGACAAGATATAACAAGTGTTGGTGAGGGTGTGGGAAAGGGGAACCCTTGTACACTGTTGGTGGGAATGCAGACTGGTGCAGCCACTGTGGAAAACAGTATGGAGTTTCCTCAAAAAGTTAAAAATATGATCCAGTAATTCTACTACTGGGTTATTTACCCAAAGAGAAAAGAATGTTAATTTGAAAAGATATATGGACCGCTATGTTTATTAAAGCATTATTTACAATAGTGTCCACTGAGAATTGAATGGATAGAGAGGATGTGGTGTGTATACACACAATGGAATATTATGCAGCCATAACAAAGAATGAGATCTTGCCATTGGTTACAACATGGAGGGACCTAGATGGTATAATGCTGCGTGAAATAAGTAGACAGCAAAAGATAACTACCATATGATTTCACTTACATGTGGAATCTAAAAAGCAAAATAAACAAAATAGAAACAGACTCATAAATATAGAGAGTGGTGGTTGCCAGGGAAGAGGGGTGTAGGGGGATGGGTACAATAGATAAAGGAGATTGAGAGGGACACATTTTCAGTTATAAAATAAATAAGTCATGGGGATGAAAAGTGCAGCATAGGGAATATAGTTAATAATATTATAATAACATTATATGGTGACAGATGGTAGCTATACCCATCATGGTGAACATTGAGTAATGTATAGAATTGTTGAATCACCATCTTGTATACCTAAAACTAATAAAACATTGTATGTCAACTATACTTCAATAATAAGAAGAAGAAAAATAAGGGATACCTGGGTGGCTCAGTTGGTTAAGCATCTGCCTTCAGCTCTGGTCACGATCCCAGGGTCCTGGGTTCGAGTCTCACATCAGGCTCCTTGCTCAGCTGGGAGCTTCCTTCTCCCTCTGCCTGCTGCTCCCCCTGCTCATGTTCTCTCTCTAATAAATGATATATAGACACATAGATATATAAATACATAAAATCTTCAGAAAAATAAGAAGAAAAAAAAGAGTGTCTGAGTGTCCAGAACTTTGTATATATATCATATCTCTACAAAACATTTTAATTAACTACTATCTACATTTTACAGATGAGAAAGTTGAGGCCTACATAAACTGCATAGCCCGCAAGTGGTAGAGCTGTTTACTCCAAACTCTGCTTCGACCTCTATGTCTGTACTAGTGCTTCACTCTCCTGGGTTAGACAGAGCACTACCGCCTTTGGACATCTTCTTTGTAGATGCAAGCCCTCCTGAGAGGTACTGTCACTCAAGTCCCTGGCACATGGGTGAGCTTCCTTTTTTAGATTCCTTTCATTATGATCAAAGGAGCAGGAGAGGCATAAAAGCATTAAAGAAGGAGAAAGGGTTAAAAATGAGAGTGGAATGGCCTATGTTCCAGTTTCACAGTCTAGCCTGGGATTAACTTTCTCCAAAGGATGAAGCTGTATCAGTGAAAAATTTTATTCATTTCCTCCTGGGCCAGCGTCCTTGAAGTCCTACCAACAACTGCTTTCCTTGTGTGTTCTCTTCACTGTCAGTCCACGTACACACTCACATGCAGGCGTGTAAACACGTAACCTCTTTTCCACCTTCACGGCAAAATAAAGCCAACAGGCCAAGAAAGGCTTCATTTTCCCGGCATCAAATCTACAATCCCATCTGCAACTCACGTCTCATCCCTTCTGCTTCCGTTCCTTCTCATTACAGTTCAGGACATACCCTCCATTTGTCTTACAGCTCCCCCATCCCACGCACTTTCTCTAGAACCTCAGGCTATTTGTTATTTTTTTTTTACTTCTGGTTCTTTTCATTTCTTTCTATTGTACCCTTCCCATCATCATTCAAACATACGCAATTCACTTTCATATGAAAAAGAAATCACCATCTTAGACTCTACTTCCCTTTTGACTGAGGCTGTATTTTCCCCTTCCTTTACAAAGCCTTGAAAAATTGCCTGTATCGCTGATCACTCACCTGCCGTTCCTCACCTCACTTCCGTCTGGGCTTCTCCCCTACTCCTTCATCATGAAGCCAACGAGCATTTTTCTGTTTTCCTGTTATTTGCCTCCCTCAGCAGCACTTGAGATTGTAAAGTGCTCTGACCTTTTTGAAACACTCTATCCTCGGTTTCTATGTCACTAGACTCCCTCCCATCCTCTTTTACCTCTGGAACTAATTCCTCTCAGGGTCCTTTGCTATATTACTGCCCATGACATGGCTTTTAATCTTGGTATTCAAGGCTTTAAATTTGTTTCCTTCCTCATCTTACTTTATATTTTCTCTCTTCTGAGTTTATCCATGCCCATATCTGTAAATGCTTTCCAGGGAGTATCTCCATTCCAGACTCCCTCTGAGCTCCATCACACCTGATAAACTGTCAACTCAGCATCTCTAGCTGGAAGTCTCAAACTAACCACAAGGGTAACCAACTTAACCATACCCATAGCTGAGCTCATGGTCTCTTTCCTCAAAGTCTTTTCCTCCAGTCTTTTACCAATGTTCTCTTGCTTAATAAATGACATTACAATCTGTCTAGCTGCTCAAAGTGGAAAACCAGAAGTTATTTTCTCTCAAGAAGAGAGTACAGCTCTGTGTGGCCTGACTTCCTACCAATCTAAGGTGACCTTGGCATATTGTAGTAGGCAGCGTCTAAGATGGCCTTGGACGATGCTGCTGCTGGTATTCATTCTCTCCCGAATGCCTCTTGGGAGTGGGTTGGTCTTGCTGATTCTCTTCTAATCAACAGAATATGGCAGAAGTAATGAGAGGCCCTTCCAAGATTAGGTAACAAAGACTGGCTTGCGTCTTGGATCTCTCTCTCTCTCTCTCTCAACCCTTGTACTGAGAAAAGCTAGCTGCCGTATCAGGGGGTTATTCAGATAGCCCTATAGAGAGGCTCACACATCAAGGAACCAGAAAGCCTCAGCTGCAAATGGCATGTGAGCAACTAAACAACAACATCCCAGTGTTGTTTTAATTTTTATTTCTCTGTTGACATGACCGTGGAGCATCTTTTCATATGCTTATTCCTATACTTATTCATATACTGTGCATCTTTTTGTGGAGGTGTCTGTTAAGGTCTTTGGTCCATTTTTAAATTGAGTTGTTTGTTTTCTTACTGTTGAGTTTTAAGAGTTCTTCATGTATTTTGGATAACAGTCTTTATCAGATACGTCTTTTGAAAATATGTTCTCCCATCCTGTGGCTTATCTTTTCATTCACTTAACAGGTCTTTCCCAGAGCCCTGCCAATAATCCGATGAGTGAAGTTGGAAGTCTTCAGTCCTTATTAAGCCCTGTGATGATTGCAAACCTGATGTCTTGCTTGTAAGCACATGAGAAACTCTGAACCAGCTAAACTGTTCTTTTAATTTGCTAAGTCTGATTAATTTGAAATATAGCAAAAGATAACTACTATACGTTTGAAGAAGGAGAGCATGTCTTGTGAACTTAGAGAAAGCAGATGGTTCCCTGACTGTAATAACTCTATCATTTTGTAGAGATTGCAAAACAGACTTATGCTTATTTAGAATATTGTATAGTATAGACACAATTAAAAATACTTAATTCACATTTTCTTATAAAATAACTTAGAGCAAAAATTTGGTTTTAGTGTGTTTTTTTAAAAGGCTATTTTTAAGGGCGCCTGGGTGGCACAGCGGTTAAGCGTCTGCCTTCGGCTCAGGGCGTGATCCCGGCGTTATGGGATCGAGCCCCACATCAGGCTCCTCCACTATGAGCCTGCTTCTTCCTCTCCCACTCCCCCTGCTTGTGTTCCCTCTCTCGCTGGCTGTCTCTATCTCTGTCAAATAAATAAATAAAATCTTAAAAAAAAAAAGGGGGCTATTTTTAGGGACACCAAGGTGGCTCTGTCAGTTAAGCCTCTGGCCCTTGATTTTGGCTCAGGTCATGATCTTAGGGTCCTGGGATAGAGCCCATCCGGGCTCTGTGCTCAGTGAGGAGTCTGCTTGAGATTCTCTCCCACCCTCTCCCCCCCTCCACTCTCTCTAAAATAAATAAATAAATCTTTAAAAATTAAAAAAAATAAAAGATTTTTAGAGCAATTTTAGGTTATAGTAAAATCTTCTGTTAATTCAAGTGTCTGATTTTTTAAAAATGGGTACTGAGTGGGTAGAAAAGGTATAGAAATAATTACTATGAATATATTAGTCAAGCATTACTGGAGAGAGTATTATTAGGAGAAATCATTGAAGCAAAATGAAAAAAGACTTTCCTAGTATTGATGTAGTTTTTAAATATAGGTGAGGTTTGGTGGGGTCTGGAGCTGCCGACGGCCAAGAAAAAATTCTTGAGCCATCTTTGGTGCAAAATGGGGGTTATATTAAAGCACGCAGACAGGACCCATGGGCAGAAAGAGCTGCTGCCTGCTGCTTTCTGCTGCCTGAGATTATGAGGAATAGCTGATTATATACCTTGGGGTTGGAGGAAGTAAAGATAAGGGAAGTTCCAAAAGGATTTTCACATGCTAAAGAAGACTCACAGGATATAGGAGGCCTTGATATTTTTTGTCAAACTAAGCTTGTTTTTCCCTCTAGCAAGGTATTAACATTAAGGCAGTTAGGAGCTTCCCCGAGGACCTTTATGCTCTGCCTGCCTCAAGTATTTGTCAATGGGCTGCAGGTTGTAAGGACATTAAATTTTGTCCATGTTTCCTTTTACCTTTGTTTCCCACATCAGTACAACTCGGTGATTCAGTGTAAAATGTTAACAGTTACTACCCTTCGCCATTTATTTTTCCACGAGCTCCTAGACCCCTGTGAATGTGGCACATGACGGGAAACACCGATCACAGCAGATCTTTTAAAACAGCACCAGAGAATCTTTCACTTTGGAAGTAATCCATCAGTTACGATACTGCTTGCTTTAAATGCTCAGGCAGGCAGGTGACAACTCTGTCTTAGTCTTCACTTCCGGTTGCAGAGTCACAAAGTCAGCCAGAGGTGAGATGGTAGGGTTCTCTCAGGTCCTTCCTGGGAAGATACAGGGCCCAACTCCTACCTGTTGCTTTCTAGATTCTCAGGAATGGGTCAAAACTTTTTAAAACCTTCCTCTGGACATTTCATTCCCCAGGTATTCCATTTGAGTGTTTTGTTCCCCTTGTTGTTTGGCCAAGCTGCTTCAAGACATTGTGATGTTGAACAACTGTTCCCAATTGCTTTTGACAAATGCCCCAGGGAAAAAGCCAGCTCACCCTGAGACAGCTCTGAGTCAGCTCAAATAAAGACAAGTTTGGTGAAAGGGATTTTTAGGGAAGTGCCAGAGTCCAGATAATAGTTATCTGGCAAGGCGGCCTTGGAGGAGCTCCAACCCTCTTTTTCTCTCCAGTGTCTCCTAGGCTGCTGTCTTTCACCATGATTGAAGCGTTGTTGGTTAAGACTCTTTTAGACTCTTTTTTTTTAAGGTTTCATTTATTTGTTTACCTGAGAGATAGAGAGAGAGTGAACAAGTAGGGGGAGGAGCAGAGAGAGAGGGACAGCAGACTCCATGGAGATGGAGCCTAATGCAGGACTCAATCCCGAGACCCTGAGATCATGACCTGAGCCAAAATAAAGAGTGGGACGCTTACTTGACTGAGCCACCCCCTGCCCCTGTTGGTTAAGGTTTAAAGAACTGGGGAAGGTGGGTGGGACTAGGACAAGGTAAGTGCCACAAGATTTTTCTTACTGAGATTTAGCCATTGTTCCCAAATAAATGTCCCCAAGATTGTTGCAAGCCTTTGATTAATTTCCAGAGTTCTTCAAAAGTTAATTTGGACCAGTGTTCTCACTGCTTTTATGAAAGAGAAGATTTATAGAGGTTCTTACTCTGTCGTTCCCATTGCCGTCCATATCAATTCTTGAGATGACATTTTTCTTTTTCATTTCCAACTCAAACAAGTTACGGTCAGTGGATATATAACATACCAAATACTTTTTATAGCAAACTTTTATTTGTAGTTGCTTCCTTATTCCTAAGGCAAATATTTTGAAATTTAAGACTTTTTTAAAAAATAAAACTTTTGACATGTTAATAGAATTCAAATGAGTTGAACAACTTTTAGATATATCTTGGCACACACAAGTCTCCAAATGATGAATTGGCTTGAAAAGCCAGTAGGTTGAGAAGAAAATGATAATCAGAAGCAGCCACCATTATTATTCTTATGATTGTTTGTATTAATTATTACAATGATATATTAAGCTTCTATTATGTGAAAGGCCTGATACTATATTTTGGGGAGAAAAATGCAAAGCAAATAAACTTATATTTACAATTTAATAAAACAAATTCCATTACATTATTCATACTATAGTCATCAATTACCAGTGTTTAAACATGAATTTATTACTACAGATAATTCAATAAATCTGGTGCCTTTTTAAGCTTAAAGTAGTACAAAGAAAAAAAAGGATGACAGGTCTTAATGATTAAGAAAGATTTTCTGCATTATAGCTTTCCTTTTCTAATATAGAATACATAAATTTTATATTAGCAAAGGAAATGTGATCTTTCCATTGATGTTTATTTACTGCTTGTATTTATTTCCATACTTTCTAGCATTTCTTCATGAATACAAATAGCATGATTTTTTTGATTAATATGTTCATAATTTTAGAGTGTGGGCTTAGAAAAGAGTATTCAAACCAAACATAAGCAAGAAAGCATTTGCTGATTCCCTTCATACGCAAACTATCAGATGGCAATTAGTTTGGTGATTCTTTCCATTACAGTTGGGGGGGGGGCAGGAATGCAGCCCAACTTTTCATTCCTTTTTCTGTTTCTTGTCATGTTGGTTTTAGACTACAGCTATTGGATCCAGCTGAAACCCTTCTCCTAGTGGGTGGGCCTGGAGATATTTTCTCTCCATCTCCTTTTCAATCCCATGCCCATGGTAGGCATCTTTACTTTCACCCAACTAAGAATCTGGTTTGCTTTCTGGCTTTTATTGCAAGATGAGTATTTGAGCCATAAAAATTTTTAAACAATACTTCTATATCTAGAGAAATTTTGAGGTGAAATAGTGGAGAGACTTACTGTAATCCTTTCGAAAACCTTTTATGCAGTGTTAGATTTGAATACTCCTTGTGTTTTCTCTTTCCAACCATAAATGGGCAATCCTTAAAGAAGTAAAGTAGAATCTTAAATTTGAGTGCTGGTCCAAACTATTTAGAGTCTTTGGGTCCTTACAACTGAATTGAACACTAAAAAATGTTTTTCCCTTGATGATTCTGAAAATCACCTTTGTTGTAGGTAAGAAGGTTCTGAGGGAAACTGCACAGTCAAATAGAACTATAGCAGCCATGATAATGCTGTGTAAAGAAGAAAAAAATTACAACTAAGTTTCCAGTCTTGATTTAGCCAGTACAAATTCTTCGTTTACCTACTAGATCTAGAAAATAGGGGCATAATGGACGAGCAAACTTGCTGTTCACTTCCTTTCACTTCCCTGGTTCTTGTGGTATAAATGTTGAAAAGAGAAGACATTATTTAAGGAAAAAGACCTACCCTGAGTGTCAGAAAACTGAAGTTCCAGATTTGTATTTCTAATCTGATAGTTTCCATGTTGCCAATCTAAATGATTAATTGTCCCTTTAAGTAAGGATAATAATACCTACCCCTCAAATTTCAGAGTGATGTGGGAAAGAATGAAGATCAAAGCACTTCCACATGCCAAACATTATTGCAGATATTTGGTCGTAAAGGAGAGAAATGGGCAAAAGTTAAAACCTTGTAGAGGCTGAAAATAAGAAACAAGAAACAAACTCATCTAATACCTCTCTTTAAATATATTAGGGGTGAATCTGAAGTATGGGAATCATTTTCTTCACATTCCAACCTGAGATTTTCACGGATCTCTTTGACACTGGTCATTTCCACTGCTATCCCACTTGCCTGAACAAGGAAGATGAAAGACCCGCATTTATGTGGTACTATTAGTGGTAGATAGTCCTAAGCATTTACTAAACTAGTTCCCTTTTGTAGGGCACACAGGCACATAGACCACGTTTCTCAGCTGCCTTGCAATTAGGAGATGCATGTGGCTTAATTCTAGACAATAGAATGTGTGCAGAAGTGATGTAATGCCGTTCCAGGTTTGGACTTAAAATTGCTCCCATGCATAATTCTTGTGTACTTTTCTTATCTTCCAATTAAATAGAGAGGAGCCCATGGACCCAGAAAAGGGAAAGCTCAAGAAGACAAGAGCCTCTCTTTTTTTTTTAAAGATTTATTGTATTTATTTTTAGAGAGAGAGAGCACAAGGGAGAGGGGCAGAGGGAGAGAAATCCCAAGTGGACTCCCCACTGAACACAGAGCCCAATGTTGTGCTCGATCTCAGGACCCTGAGATCATGACCTGGGCTGAAACCAAGAGTCAGATGCTCAACCAACTGAGCCACTCAGGTGCCCCCTGGATTCTTTCTTTTTCACTGTGCTCAGTTACTGAGATTTGGGGATTGTTTGTTGTATCAATTAATCTATTTTACTAATGCACTATCATAGGGTTTTATACTTAGTTTAATTTAAAATTCTGGCTATATACATTATGAAAAAAACTGTCCATGTAGTCAATTTGAAATGAATATGATTATTTGATAGGTTATGAACTAAACAACTGGTTATTTGATCAAATCTTTAAAAACTAAATTGCTGGAAGTGTTTCTGTCAGTTAAGCATCCAACTCTTGATTTTGGCTCAGGTCGTGATCTTAGGGTCATGAGTTCAAGCGCTGCTACAGGCTCCATGCTGGGTGTGGAGCCGCCTTAAGATTCTCTCTCTCCCTCTGTCCCTCCCCCCCAATAAAAAATGTTAAAAATTAACTTGCTGCTTTGAAAACTGTTTGCAAATATAGCCAAAGTGCCTGCTCTCTGGAAGTCAATGTAAAACACAGTTTCTATATCGGTACATGAATGAGATGTAAAGTATGGCTAAGTGTCTGGGCTTCCTTTGTGTGACAGACTTCTAAGCCTCGTGGGGGAGCAATGACTAGATACAGTGCCGGCAGCTGGCATTACCTCTAAGCCTTTCAAGGATGGGGAACGAGTGACGAACAAGAGGAAGAACAGCTGACATATTCAGCTAAGAAAAACGATTTGAACAGAATTTCTACCAACTTGAATGAATGTTGACTTGGATAACAAAGTTAAACAAAAAGAAAGCAAAAAGATAAGGTTGGGCTTAAATGTTAAAAATATTAGTTGAAGCTTTCTTGAAGTGAAGAGATAGGCATTGGGGCTGCAGTCCATAATAAAGTATATGTTGCCCAACCCCCACAATGAGCCTAAACCAGGATGAGGACTATCAAGCCCTATGAAAGAGTCAATATTAATCTTCTAATATGAAGTCAAAGCTCATTCATGAGAAAAAAGAAGTCCCATTGTCATCAGTCAAATGCTTTTTTTTATCATAAAGGAAAAGACCACCAACAATATGCTAGTAATCATGAACTTAGGGCATTAGAGTTGCTGAAAATTATAGGTGAAAAATCACTGTCCAAATGGATATCCTGAGAGATTAAATGAATACGTTGCCACCGTTCAATATTCCAGTAGATACAAAGAAAAATCCTCACAAAGATTCTCTGAGTCTGGGATGTGAAAGTAGAGAGAAGTTCAAATATACAGAATATGTAACAATACAGAAGCGTGCAGCAGAAGCATGAAAATTTAGAACTTCAAAACGAAAGAGTCCGTCCAAAGGATGGATCCTTTAGTCTGTGAGACTCCAGCCTAAATTACAGAATTATAGTACACATAAAGAAGTCCAAAGATACCGTGTGCAAAGGTGGATTTGCAATGACATGGATGGAGCTAGAGAGTATAAGGCTAAATGAAGTAAGTCAGTCAGAGAAAGACAAATACCATATGATTTCACTCGTATGCGGAATTGAAGAAACAAAACAAATGACAAAGGAAAAGAGAGAGAGAGAAAGAGAGACAAGCCAAGAAACAGACTTTTTATAGAGCACAAACTGATGGTTGCCAGAGGGGAGAAGAGTGGGGAGAGGGGCTAAACATGTTACAGGGATGAAGGAGGGCACTTGTGATGAGCACTGGGTGATGTGGGGAAGTGTTGAATCACTGCAATGTACACCGGAAATTAATATAACGCTGCATGTTAACCATATTGGACTTAAAATTTAAAAAAGAGTAAGCAGCAATTAAAAATAAGTAAAAACTTAAAAATGTATTGTTAAAAAAAAGAGTAGTAAGGTGGGGTTTCTTAGTCTGAGGGAAAACAGAGAGAGCTCTCTCTACACGTGACAACTTCAGAAGCATTGCACATGCTTAGTTTCACGCTATTGTCCATGAAATCAGGGATGGCTCTGAAGAGCCCGAGATTGACACACTGAATTAAGTTGTTAGAAAGGGTCAATTTGAGTAAGAGAGTAAAGGTCCTATAACTTAGTGATTTCATCCTTTCACTAAAGAGAGGCAATTTTAGTCGGGAACTGTTGGATCCTTTTCTCTGTGATATTCCCAGTATTCAGAAGGCTTGGCTTTTTGGAAATGGTAAGAGATGCCTCTGTTAAAGCCTTTTCAAAACTGACTTTCACTGAGGTCACTGCCAGCTAATAGTCATATATAGAGATATAGATGTGGATATTGTGCTCATGAGTAACTATGCACTTTGTTGACCTAAATAATTAAGATTCACTAGTTAAGAGAAGTAATGAAAAACAAACACCTTAAAAATAATAGCTTTCAATAAATGTGTCCATTTTGAAGTAACTAAATGCCAAGCCTTTATCTTGCAGAATAAGGTAAAAATAAGAGGCAATTGGCTAGATAATTTAGGAGATATATATATGATATATATTTTTTATTACTTGTTTTGTCAATGACAAAGGGACTCTTATGTGAATATTTTCCTAGAAAATATTCCAATGATTGTTTATTAATACTCCAAAATAATTCTGGAAAAAAATTACCTTGTATTATTAACATCTCTCTTTTAAAAAGAGAGAGTTTATGTCAGGTTTTAAAACACCTGATATGAGGGGCGCCTGGGTGGCACAGCCGTTAAGCGTCTGCCTTCGGCTCAGGGCGTGATCCTGGCGTTCTGGGATCCAGTCCCACATCAGGCTCCTCCGCTAGGAGCCTGCTTCTTCCTCTCCCACTCCCCCTGCTTGTGTTCCAACTCTCGCTGGCTGTCTCTCTCTCTGTCAAATAAATAAAATCTTTAAAAAAAAAAAAATACACCTGATATGAGAAAATGGTGTTTTTATTTCCAGAGTCTCCGTGTTGTTTCCAGATTTTATTCAAACGGTTTTCAGGAAATAATGGTACATGAAAGAGGATTAGAGCAGGAAGAAAAATCAGATGAAGTTTGCTAAAGGCGCGAGACCCTAATAAAGAGCAGGTGTTTGTAATTTACCTTTGGCAAATTCCCAGTAAACTCCTAGACAAAAGCCTACTGTTCCTCTTCTCAGAGACCATTGTTCTTATTGGTGTTTCATATGTAATTACCTGTATGCTGGCCTTCTGCAGCAATAAGGAAGAGGTGGCTCTCGGTTTCCTTTATCCCATTCAGCTTCCTCAGCCAATGGTAAATGTCCACATTCAAGGGTACTGAAGAATGGCACATGGAGGAATATGCCATATCAAAGGACAGGTTCCTATGGGAGAGAATGTTTGTCTTAACAGCAACCGATAGTTGGGGCTTCCACTGTGTTTATATGTCTATAGTCATGTCTGAAGGTATCTTAAATTCTTATTCTTGGTGTTTCTTTAAAAATTACTTATTTAAAAACAACAGAAGGAGTGAGAATTTTATGTTATTTTTCTATAGAGTTAAACATGAATACATTTTTCTCTACCTATAACTAAGCGGCCTGGTTCAAGTGTTGGCTCCGCAACTTACTTGCTTTGCAGGCAAATTATTTAACCTCTCTATGCCTTAATTTTATGCATCATAAAATGAAGATAAAAGTCCTACCGATCTTTCAAGGTGAGGATTCTATGAAACAACGCTTGGAAAGCAGGGGGTACACTGGATGACACCTAACAAGCATTCAGTAAGTGTTGGTCAGACGAATTCTTGAGTAGGTGGTTTTGGTATTAACCCTTGCCTTGGTAACGCTCTGCCCCAGGTGCAACTGAAGGAATTTGCCTACATCATCTATCATACGAACCCGCCTGCATAACCCATAGGCTCTCTGCTCCTTTAAGGACATGCTTGTCTTTGTCAACCAGTTATTTCCTTGCTGTAGGGTGTTAGATATCAACTGCTCGAAACTTCTGAAACTGCTCAAAGATTACACTTGCAAGTCCCCATCAAGTATATTTCTAAGGACCATTGGTTTTTCTTCAATATGCTAAATAAAATAATGAACCTAATTTCTTGTTACATAAAAAAAAGACCCTCTTACTCTGCCAGCATTTCTCTCTTTCCCAGATACCCTAATGCTCACTCTCACCTGCTTCAGATTTTCCTTAAATTAATCTTCTCAGGGAGGCTTTTCCAGACCCACCATATTAAAATCTTCACATCTGCCCCTTTCCTCCAACTCCCCAATCTCTGTCTTTCTTTTTCTTTTCTTTTTTTTTTTTTTAAAGATTTTATTTATTTATTCGACAGAGATAGAGACAGCCAGCGAGAGAGGGAACACAAGCAGGGGGAGTGGGAGAGGAAGAAGCAGGCTCACAGCAGAAGAGCCTGATGTGGGGCGATCCCATAACGCCGGGATCACGCCCTGAGCCGAAGGCAGACGCTTAACCGCTGTGCCACCCAGGGGCCCCGCTGTCTTTCTTTTTCTGAATAATTATTCTCCATGGCATTTGTCATATTCTGACAGCCTCTGTTTTGTTTATTTTTATTTATCGATTTTTACTATGTTTTACAAGAATGTAAAATCCAAGTAGGCAAAATTTTGTCTTCTTCCCCCACTACTCTATTATAAGAGAGTAGAACAGCACGTGGCCCATGGTAAACACTCCATATATGCCGTCAGTATAAATGAATGAGTGAATGAATGAACGAACAACCAAACGAGGTTTTGTCTCTTTCCTTCCCTCTCTCTAATCCAAAGGTTACTTTATTTGTCACAACTTCTTACTTCCTGTGTCTCTGTTTGGCTGCAATATGTGGGGCATGGCTTCATAACCCAATTTTCTTAGAGCGATAAGTCATTTCCAAAATTGTTTTGAACAAAAGAAGCCACCCTAATTGGACGGTTACGGATACCTTTATCTCACCAGTGTGACATCGTTAGATATTCCCTCTGCTTGTATCAGTTTCGAATTTTAACTTCCATAATCCCCTCATGTCACCCATCTGAACTCTGAGTGAAGCCTCAGTGAAACAACAGCAACTCTGTTTAAATATAGGCAGGATCTGAGTTTGATGGTGCATCTAGGAAAAATAACGTTCTGTGAATGTGCTATGAAGGACATACCAAGGAAGTGAAAGTTCCCGAGGCATATATCAACTTTCATTTAACTGTCAGGCTACTGTATTTCATTAAAAGAAGTCCTTCCTTTTAAATGAATTTCTCAAGCTGCTTCTGCAGTAGGCAAATGACATTGCCCAGCTGAATAAATCAATTTTGAAATCTTCAGAATCTCTCTCGCTGGTCAGGACGCTTGTGTTACCTGGGATGTATACTCCAAATGATAACCTACCTGTTAGGGACCAAATTACCACCCAAGGGAGCAGATGTAGTGATTTGAACAGTGCTGACTGAGTCTATGACACGGGATGCCCCAGACCATCACAAAAGACTCCATATTTTGTGTGTTCTGTCTCCCACCTGCAGCTTTTCTCTCTTCTTTCTCTCTTCCCCTTCCTCCCTTCCTCCCTTCTCCTTCTCCTTCTCCTTCTCCTTCTCCTTCTCCTTCTCCTTCTTCTTCTTCCTCTTCCTCTTCTGAAAGTTTCCGAACAGATATGGACCTTTCTTTACATTTTTTCCTACAGAATCTTAAAGATTAAGAGCAAAAAATGACCTTCAGAGACTGTCTAGTCATTAATGTTAATACAGACGAACAACATTCATTTGTTTATTCAATACATATTTATTGATTGCTCAATATGTTCTAGACAGAATTGCTGAGTACTGGGGTTAGTTTCTAAAGTCAGTAGTCAAAGATTGCAAGATTTCTGACAGAGGCCACAATACAACTCTACTTTCACTCAAAATTGACTTCTGTCTGCAAATGAAAGATAAAGCTCATTTTAAAGGTAAATAATGATACCTTGCTGAAATAAAACATGATCACTTATTTGTAGATAAAATGTTTCATCCTAGTAGAGCACATTGAAAATTCCAGAGGGTTATTAAAGGTTTGAAAGATGTAAAAATGGGGGGAAATTAACAACCTTATGAAGATGACTTTCAGATTTGATGTGAACCCTGTCTGGCTTCTAGACATGACCTAATCAACTGCTTCTACTATAAGTAATGAATTGTGTAAGGTTTCCCAAAACAATTCTATGTGGTTATTCTGTGTCTTTGAGAAAGCTGGCAATACTCTGGAGTTCTGGAGCAGATATTAAGTATGAACACAGAGAATAGGCATTGACTTTTGAGTAAATGAATTATTAAAAACAATGGACAAGCAAGAATTTGTAGGTGTGAGGTCTCTGCTGTGATTGGCAGTCAAGTCAAGCTAATGACAATAATAATTAATGCCAACTCATAGCCATAAGAGATGCAGCCATATAATATTTTGGTTATCTTCAAAACACATCAAAATCCAAAATGAATGGGATTTGACTTACTGGAGGCTATTTAAACGACTCTCTTGAAAACTGTCCCGAATATTTGCGGTTCAGACACCATTCTGTCTTGCACGTCAGTGTTTTTCTTATCCCTTTCCTTATTTATAATCTGCACTCTGTCTTCAGTTTACTCTCCTGAGTCTCCTTGTTTGTTAGGACTTAGTATAGAGGCCACCCTTTCCTGTGATGTGATCCCTTCTTAAATGCTTCCCCAGCCATCAGATCTTCACCTTTATCACAGTGGTTGTCATAACCATCTAAAATCGCTTGTATCCTTGTCTATCTCCTCTCTAGGCTGAGAACTTCCTAAATACAGCAACTGTGTTGACTTATCGCTAAAATCTCTGACATCTCACCAATTTGCTGGAGCATCACTGGAGCCTGATAGATAATTCTTTAATGTTCGTGATTACTGAATGAAGTTAAAAGAAGCTGAGATGAACATGAATTCAATGTTTACTTTATGTTCTTACTTCAATCACAGCAGCCTAATCTTCTTCTCATTCTTTAATAGGTTGTAGTAATAATGTCTCTGGTGTTTCATGGTTAATTATAATATTTACTTTTGGTTTAGGAGAGATTTCTTTTCTATATTAAGAAAGGCCTTTTTCATTCCCCACTTACACATGTTTTTTTAAAAGAATAAGAAAAGAACATTGTGGTCGTAAGTTATTCATACTTCTCTAATGTAAGTATTTTAAAAGCCAATTTTCTGATATGTCTTCATTTTATTCACATGTACGCTTGATTCATGTTCTAATAATTTTACTTATTATTATGTCTAGCTCCAGACTTCTTAGACTGTCTTGCTGTGCTGCACTCTACTTTGTTGACCATGAAAGGACATGTTTAAATGTGTGTTCTGTTAGGAAATAAAATGGAAAACAAGATTGTCTTCCAGATATTTGATGTGCTACGGCTCCCTCTTCTCATGGTTGTCTTTATATTTCAGAAATGCTGGTTTACCATTTGAATGATGATATTTGGAAAATAGGTGTACTATTACACTCTCCCTCGTAGTTTCAGATTTTTCTTTTTGTTGGACACAGTACTTTATAAGGAATATCATGCCACAGACATTCCTGAGTTTTAATCCATCCCTAACCCCCCTCCTAATTATAGGAGACTTACGACTGATACTTTATTCATTTCCGTATTATTTAAATGTTTTCTGAGAATGTATTAATAATCAGAAAAATAAAATACCACTTTAGAGTAAAAAAAAAAAAAAAAGATTAAGCTGCCTTGGTGAGTAGACTAAAATAAACTGGTGATTACCCCATTGGATTGTTAATCCAGGATAATGGTCAAGCATAGACAGGAGTAGAGAAGCAAAGCCCTACACAAAACCAATTACAAGACACAAGCTGTAGTCTTACATAATTATCTACTTGCACCTTTTTGCATAACCCGATTTCAGCTTTCTACAGTCGGTAAACAACTTTTGAGTGGTTCTAACATTGTTATTAGTAACAATGATTCGCTTCTCTCAATCTCTATTGGGTATAAATGGTAACATCAATTATTGCTACACTTTAGTATGAGGTTTGCCAGTGGCAATCACAAGCAATGCTGTGTGTGGATTGTGTCCAGGTAAGAATGAGTCAGTTCTGTTTTGTTCAACTAATCTGAACACATGTCAGTGGTAGAAATGTGTAAGAACCCAGATTGGGGTAGCCGCTCTTACTTGATAATGTTGTCCATATTTTATCTGTTATATGAAATATAATGTGTCTATTTTTTCTAAATACAGATATAATAATGGTCAATTCATGGAGGATTGCTGATGAAATGCCCCAAGATAGTATCTCCCCCACTAGAAATAGCTGAAAATATCTTTATTTTGCATAGAGAACAGTTGTTCACATGGGGCAATCAGGGCTTTGCATTCTTAAGTCAGGTTGGGAGGGTGTTTACAAAGTCTGAACTAAAGCTTATGACATGGGGAGAGCCTCGAATGCACAAGTGCCCCCCTAGTTTGCCTCACAGACTGTACCTTTCAGTTATGTTATGATCATATCAGTTATCTCTTGAACTCATCTCATTAATAATAATGGGTGGAAACCAGCAAGTTAGAGAACAAAATAGATTTATTTATGGTATGATGGGAATAGTGATCCACTCCCTTCATTTTACAAATAAAGAACTAAAGCCTGTAATGATTAAGTGGCATTTATAGGGTTACATAGCCAACTAATGGCACAGCTGCTCTCAAACACAGATCTCCTGAATCCTAGCAAAGGGCCTTTTCCACGACCTCACATTATAGTCACTAGAAAAGACACTAACCTCTAAAAGACCCTTGCCTAGAGGATCCAAAGTCCTGTAACTCAATCTTTTAAAAGTTCTAAGGTAAAGAGTATGGAAAAGTCAGAGATTTTTTTCTTTCTTTTATTACAGTATCTCTTTAATGATTGTAGCTGTCACTTTTAGAAACAAGGTAAGCTTGACTATGGTTCTGTTTCGTGTATTTCAGCTTTTCTTTGTCAGCAGTGTCACCTCCATAACCATCTCTTGGCTTTCTTCGTGAAAACATGTCTTCGGGCAGGGAAAATGATCTGTGGTCTCCGGAATCAACTGCAGAAGAATAGGTTTCCATTACAATAACCCTATGACAAGCACAGTTGTGTTAATTTCACAAAACACTCTGCTGACATAAATGACCTGGTCTTAAGTCCTTTTAGATGGCAGTCTCTTGGTACCGTACTACTCAGAGCATAAGGCTGGGGACAGAAAGACAACGGCTGGGCAAAGATGACTGAATGCACTCTAATGGATAAAACCACCCACGATATGTTTTCTTATTTCTTTGAAAAGAGGACAACACTAAGTGATGCATTTTCAATGCCAGTGCTTACAATCTTTGAAATATTGCAGAAAATGTGTATTTGGATTGCTTTCACATTATTATAATAATACCTGACTTCAGTAACAAGATAACCAGCTAAAACTAAGTCTTAAGACTCTCAAATTATACTTCTCTTCTAATTAATCATATAGAAATTCCTTAGATGCCTCACAAAAGTGCTACAATTAGGAGAAAATATTACTATTACGTGTACAACAGTATGTCATATGAAAATCACCAGGATTGCTCCATACAACTGACACAAGTTTAAATGTCAGTAGCTATATTACAAAGCCATTTGACCAGATTTTTCCAATGCCACAAGTCAAGGAGGCAGAGAAAAGCTGGAGAAGTCTTAATAAACAATGCAAATAATTAAAAAGTTGAGAAATGAAAACTATGGGAATATGTTAGGGGAAATTGTATTATTTAGGACAGGGAAGACAGGTCTAGAACTTAATAATGACGTTCGTATAGTATTCACGTAGTTCCTCCCTGATAGGCACAGTAACAGAGCACATGTCAAGTACAAGATTACTTCCAGGCTTTCGAACATATTCAAACATTTTTCTCATTTACTCAGCTTAAGCCTTGTACCACGAAAACGAAAGCAGGCAATGGCGTATTCTGTCTTCGGTGGTATGACACAAACTTCATGCGGCTCTTTAAATTAAATTTTTCCACTGTTTCTAATCCACATTTTAGTGACTCTTTCACTTTTTGGAAGAGTCTATCAATGCATTTAATATGGGAAATGTTCTTTAAGCCAGTGTATAATGGAATGTCTATTGAAGCAGCCTGCCTTCCAAACTGCTTTCTTGCATTATGAGTGTGTCTTCAACTTGCTTCCAATTTACTATTAAATGTCAGAAGATAAAGAACCTTGGTATGCTAGTAACAGGTGGGTTTTTCTTTTTCATGCATCAGTCCTGAGAGGTTTATTCTGGGATGCAGCCCATGGCGTTGAGCAAAGTTGACTCTGGCTGTGTTGAAGAACAGCGTGAAGGAGGGTAAGGAAATCATCTTGATGTGTATGTGTGTGGGTGTGGGTGTGTGGGCGCATGTGCACGCACGCGTGAGCACACACATGTTACAGGGAAAGGGCACTTAACACCAATATCTTTGTCTTTATTGAAAATGTTATGATTTTCCAGACTTTTAAATTTATTTTATGAGGCAAATAAAGTTTCAGAGTGGCTGTACAAAGCTGTCAGTCAATCTGATGTTTATATCTAATTGTTGCGTAGATGCCTCCTAAAATAACATGCAGGAGGTTTGACACATTTCTCTGTTGTTTGATTGCTAGGTTCACGAAAGGAGTGGTTTAAAATTTTCAGTCGTCTTTGGTTTATTCACAATTGTCACTATCTTGCCTGCAAAATAAGCTACATTAAAAGTTTTAAAAAATCATTTTCTATACTCTAACTTTTTGAACTTTGGAAACTCATATGAAACTTCTATAAGGGAGAAACTTCACACATATTTATAACCAGATGTAGTTGACAACTTCTTTGCTCTTTGAAAATTGTTTTGCAATGAATTTTTCCATTTGTTTTTCTTCACATAGTTTACCTTGCTCAATGTTGCTATTTCAGAAATATGTGATCTCTGATTATTTTTTATATTAAGAGGGCATATCAAAAGATTTCCAGTGTCTGACAGCAATTTATTTTGCAATTGCTAGAACAAAAGGAATCCGTGAGGATTGTTTACCTGACAACATAATCATACCAACCCAAAGGCATGGAGTAGTTCCAAGGTATGAGCTGCACTTGTATGTACTTGATGCCAAGAAGGTTTGCATTGTATTTTTCCTGTGATATGTACTTTAGTTTTGCAGGAATATAGTTTTACCTCTGGAAATGAGGCATCTATATGTCGTTTAAATGGATGATCTGTGCAATTTGTTTGAACCGATGTTTTTCATAAGCTGAAAAAAAAGGAGAAAGTTAGAACTGACAGTTTAACATTCCATCAACTTGGAACAAAAATATTCTTGTTGTTTCTTTGAAAACGAATAAGGGATAGAAGATAGTTCTTTAAAATTGAAAATGTAAAAAATGAGATATTAAATAAATAAATGAACTATAGGTTTCCAACATCTCGTCACTAATTCCAAAAAAATGGAGGTAGAGAAAAACGCTGGTATTCACTGAGACTCGTTATGGTTCTAAGAAGTTGAACTTTTGGAAACTTGAATGACAAGCCAAGCTCTGTGAGTCCTCAGAATGCTTTAACAGGTCTGAATAAGTAGACCATTCCTGTCATCAAACAAAGAAACAGGTGTAGAAACAACAAAATAGAAAACAAACAAATCTTTTCTTTTTTTTTTTTTTTTAAAGATTTTTTATTTATTTATTTGACAGAGACAGAGACATCCAGCGAGAGAGGGAACACAAGCAGGGGGAGTGGGAGAGGAAGAAGCAGGCTCATAGCAGAAGAGCCTGATGTGGGGCTCGATCCCATAACGCCGGGATCACGCCCTGAGCCGAAGGCAGACGCTTAACCGCTGTGCCACCCAGGCGCCCCAACAAATCTTTTCTAATTTTGGACTTCACAAGTGAATTCTTCTTTTGATGCAATTTAATCATTTCTTCAAATGAAATAATATTCAGTTTTATAATAAAGCTGATATCCAAAATCTGCCGTGAGATTCCACAGTGAGCTCGAATGAGCTTGCTTGCCTTTAATGGTTCTAATAGCTCCTTAGCTGCTCCCAGCCAGACACTGGCCAGGAAAACCTCCAGAACTCTCCTTCCAGAACATTAACGATCTCATATATGCATGTATCGGATCATCTGTGTCCGGCTTGCTTGATCACAGTTTTAAATCTATTCCTGCCTTCCTCCTGAGGAAGCAAAATACTCTCATGTCTTAATTTTAAAGATGGGGAACAAAAAAATATGTGAATACCTGAGAAAATAGTTTGAAGTTAGCTTTTGTGCATTAATGTATTATGTGTGAATTTGTAACAATACTAAGTTTTTATCAAACTTTGATATTATAGGCTCGATCTGGCTGTACCTACCTTTTAGCCTTGCCTCTCATAAATGCCCCGTGACCTCTTTCTCTATGCCCCACCCTCCTCACCCCACTCACGGTGCTACATTCATCATGAATTCTACTGTGCTGACCATACAACTCGGGTTTATTCCATCCTGCCTTCGATGGCTCTACTAGCTTCGTTTTGAATGCCCTTTCACTATGATTTCCACCCCAAACCTTGATCATCTTTCAAAATTGAGCATAAATAGCCCTGCTAATTATTCTTTTTATACATTCCCAGGAAAAGTCAATTGCTCCCTCTTCTGTGCTCCATATTATCTAAGTACACGTCCATTAGAGTACATATCATGTCTTATTGCACACCTTAAATTCATATATCCATATTATTTAATAGATTCTCAGTCTCTGTGGACTGCAACAATATCTAATTTATCAGTGCATCCCACCTGGCACATCATAAGCATTCAATAAATGCTTGTTAAATTTATGTGCAGGCTGTTGTGAGAGTTGACAAAGAGAAATAGATGAGAAAATATGAACTTAGCAAATTAAAGTATGTGCCAAACAAATTCAACAACACACATCACAGGTAATGTTTGGTTAGTCTATTAGATATTAAGTCATATGTGAGTAATAATCAAAATTTTAGATAAATTTCTTAAAAATTATTTTTTGGGAGAATAATTCCATATTGTGCATGTATGATGATATTGATCAACTGGACGCTAGCAGGTTAAAAACTTATTACAGTAGTACCCTACTTATGTAAATATTAGACCCAAATACTAACAATGGTTACTTTTCAGTGAGCAGATTTCAAATGATTTTACTTTTACTTTTACTTTAATATTATACAGTGAAAATGTAGTATTTGATTATAAAAATAATTTATTTTAAAACATTCTATCTCATAGTGTTTTAAACCAATGATATGAAGTACATATTTTTAATTCATGAAGATTGTGCAACCGTCAACCAAATTTAAGAAATGATTGATTCACTACATCTAGTCTCTTTGGATTTTTCTTTTCTCTTTACCAAAAAATTTAAAAGCAAATTGTAGATATCATGTTCTTTCACCCCATATTCTCTGTCATATAACTAAATATTTGTCACTCAAAAAATTTAACTGCAATGCAATTATCATTTGTAAGTAAGTAAAAATAATTCCTTGAGATCATCTACTGTCCATAAATAAATTTTCTGTTATATTAGAAGTATGTTTTTCTAGTTGGTTTGCTTGAAACAAGATCCAAACAAGATTCACACATTACGTTGAATTGATGTGTCCCTTAAATCCACTTTAATGTACCACTTCCTACTCATCTTTTCCCCCCTTTGTCTGATTTACTTTTCCAGAAACAAGGTTATTGCTTTGTAGAATGCTCCACACTCTGGATTAGCCTGTTTGACTTCTCAGAAGGTCATTTAATTTGTTCCTCCATCCCCCATATTTTCTCTAAATGGAAATTACTTCTAGAATCTTGATTAGTATTAAGTTCAATGTTTTTGGCAAGAATGTTTTTTGTTTTTATTTTTGACATTGCAGTATGCTTTAATTTGCATCATATTAGAGACCTGAAGTGTTTTAGTGAGGCTGAGGTTGAACAGTGATTTCCGGTGGTGACAATCTGTTCCCTCTATTGTGATACTCCATATCAATTTTGGTCTAATATCTATACCCATGAATGATAGTTGCCTGTATTAATTTCTTCATTAGGAGGTTGCAGAGATGGTAATTTCTAATTCTTTTATGTTTAAAAAAATCATTAGCTGGAATTCTTCAATGAAAGCTTTCTCCCTCCATCCTGGACTATTTAGTTCCCTTGAAATACAGTTTATACTCAAGATCAGATAAACGTTCAAATTTATTTGTTTGTTTGTTTGTTTGTTTTTGAGGTAAAATTGGTATATAGCATCCTATAAGTTTATATGTACAACATCGTAATTCAGCATTTGTATACACTGCAAAATGATTGCCACCATGACTAGTTACCATTCCTCACCATACAAGTGATCTCCTTCAGCCATTTTGTCTATCCCTCAATCCCCTTCCCCTCTGGTAACCACCACTCTGTTCTCTGTATCTACGAGTTTTGTTTTATTTTGTTTGTTTGTTTCTTCTATTTTTTTAGATTTCACATGTAAGTGAAATCATACAGTATTTGTCTTTCTCCATTTGAATTATTTCACTTAGTGTCATGCCCTCAAGATCCACCAATGTTGTTGCAAATGACAAAATTTCCTCCTTATTTGTGGACACCACATCTTCTTTATCCAGGCATCCAGTGATGTACACTTAGGTTGTTTCATGTCTTGACTACTATAAATAACCCTGCAATGAACATAGGGTGCATATATCTTTTTGAAATAGTGTTTTTCTTTTTTGGGATAAACACCCAGAAGTGGAATAGCTAAACCATATGGTAGTTCTGTTTTAATTGTTTTGAGGAATCTCCATACTGTTTTCTATGGTGGCTGCACCAATTTATAGTCCGTGATAATTTGTGATGTAGGACATTTTTTCATGTACCTGTTGGCCATCTGTATGTCTTCTTTGAAAAAAATGTCTATTCAGATCCTCTGCCCATTTTTAAATCAGATTGTTTTTTGTTGTTGTTAAATTATATGAGTTCTTTATCTATTTTTGTTATTAATCCTTTATTGGATGTATGATTTGCAGATATCTTCTCCCATTCAATAGATTGCCTTTTCATTTTGTTGATGGTTTCCTTCGCTGTTCAGAAGCTTTTTAGTTTAGTGTGGTCACATTTGTTAATTTTTGCTTTGTTTCCCTTGCCTTTGAAGTTGGATCCAAAGAAACACTTCTAAGACCAACATCAAGGAGTTTACCACCTATGTTATCTTCTAGGAGTTTTATGGTTTCATGTCTTGCATTCAAGTCTTTAATCCATTTGAGTTAATTTTGGGGTATGGTGTTAGATAGTAGTCTAGTTTCATTCTTTTGCATGTGACTGTCCAGTTTTCCCAACACCATTTATCAAAGGGATTGTCCCTTCTCATTGTATATTCTTGGTTCCTTTGTCATAAATTAATTGACCGTATATATGTGGCTTTATTTCTGGACTTTCTATTCTGTTCCATTGATCTATCTGTCTGTTTTTATGCTAATACCTACCGTTTGGTCATAGTCAGGAGAAAAGTGGGTGAACACAGTGAGAACCTCAACAGAGATAAAAGACATAAGGAAGGAACAAGCAGACTTCACAGAGCTGAAGAACACAACAGCTGAACTGAAAAGATGAACTAGAACACGTCCACAGCAGAGGAAGTAGAAGAATGATCAGTGACCTGGAAGACAGAGAGGAGAGGAAGGGGTAGAAAACGTATACGAAGAAGTAAAGGACGTGGAATTCAGACCTCAGTGTCGGTGTTCTGGGTGTGTTCATTTTCATTGAGTCTCTATTGCTTCTAGGCCTTTTCAGGAGACAGGGCTAGAAAATACATACTCAGATAAAGAAAGAAGTTAGTTCATGTGGGTATATAATTTATATCATACAGTTTTTAAATAATAGCATGATTCTGTTTATAGATATCAACCATTTAAAAATATACTTGAAATACTGTGAGGAAACATACTAAAATTTTGTCAGCGGTTCTCTCTAAAGGATGTGATTCAAAGTGCAATGTGTCATTTGCATGTATTACTTACAAAATCAAAGGAAAGTTATTTTAAAAGATAGTTTTACCTTGAATTTTCCATTCAAGAATATATTCTTATACTTATTGAAATAATTACCACTAAAAGTAGTATTTAATGGTCTTTCAAAAAAGGACCTCTCTGATGTGGTTTATTTCTCTGTACAAGTTTCGATCTACACTCAACCCAGTGATGATTTGCCCTGAAGCAAATAACGCTTAAGCTTCAGGGCATTCCCGGAAGGATGCTAGTAGTGCATTCACATGGTAAATTTACATAGGTTTTGGTAAATTTACAAACGCTGAGCACATTGAGTTAGGACGCTGGTCTGTCTTCAGCCTGACTTCTGCTGTCACCTTGGTCAGGTGGCACTAGAGTGGCCACAGGCATTTCCAGGATCAGGCTTAGGGTAGTTGTGTCGGACGTACCTTTAGTTTGAATTTTGTAGAATGTATCTATGCACTTTGCTGTCATTTTCAACCTTTTACCAGCTGTCCCAGAGAAAGAACAGCTTCTAAAAATGCTGCTAGTCCCTGCCATGCTGACTTACCACGCTTTGTGGGAGGAGTAGTGGCACTCGGGTCTGGAAGTATGGGAAGGTAATGGTAGAAAAATCAGGTCTGAAATGTAAGGGGCAACATGCCAGTCTGGGAGAAAATGTTGCAATCTTTAGGTCTATAACACTCTTAAACTGAACATTTATTTTTCATCAAATGCCAGTCAAAAAGACATTCTCTTCTGTCAAAAATATACTACACGGTGCCCAATATCATGTTATAGAAAGTACTATTTTTTATACGAAGGGTGTCTTTGATCACCTCAAAATGTGCTGCTAACTGAAATTTAAAAAGACATTTGGGACGTACTAAAATACGCGAGAACTCGCATACTACTGTAACGTACATAAGACGTCCTTCTTGCATTATCTTTAAATTTAAAAACACCAAGAGGAAAGAATCACAGAATTAATGAAATTTGAAACAAAAGTGATAAAGATGAATAATGAAGTCAATGGAAATTATTCTTACATTAGGAAGCAATTTATAAGAAAAATTTTTCCACAGTAGCAAAAGTAATTATCCATTAAGAGGAAGATATAAATTTCAAATTAAAGTGGGGACTCTGCCTGTTTATTAATCGAATTAATGAAAATGTATGAATTAATGAACACATTAGAAGATTATTTAATTTCAGGTTGATTGAACATGAAATACCGACACTTGATTAAAAAAATTACACTATATGACTACAAAGAGGGTTTAAAGAACAAACTGTTTAAGAAGTGTCAAAGATCCTGAAAGTATTTAAGACTAGTCCCTACATTGGAAAAAAAATCCCCTGAAATTATGTTTTATGTGTTGATATGCATTGGTCATTGATATTTCCTCAATTTAACAATCATCCTAAAAGTTGAAAAGGCATTCCTAATAATGAGTATGCAACCAAAAAATGTAGGAAAATGAGCATTATACAGGTATGTCTGGCACTTTAATAACAAGCTTTTCTTCCCAGATTTTGTTGTGTCTTTGGTATTTGTCAGTTTCTTATTTTTAACTTATGTATCGTTATGATTTCTCATTCTAGTAAATATTCACTGCAATTTCTAGGTGTGCACTTAGTAAAGAAGTATCCCCAGTGTTGTACAAATTTTAGGTCCCATGAAACCTGGATCCTGATGTGTCCTAAACATAAGGCTCAATGGCCATAATTAAAGATCTAAGAGCTTGGTTGGGAGAGTGAGGGAAAGGAGAATGGAGAAAATATACAGAAACTTTGAAAGGAGGGACGTCTGGGTGGCTCAGTTGGTTAAGCTTCTGCCTTTGGCTCAGGTCATGATCCCAGGGTCCTGGGATCGGGTCCCACATTGGGCTCCTTGCTCAGTGGGCAGTCTGTTTCTCCCTCTGCCTGCAGCTCCCTCCGCTTGTGCCCTCTCTCTCTCTCTCTTTTTCTCTCTCTCTCTCTCATCCACATGCAAAAAGAGAAATAAAATAAAATTAAAAAAAGAAAAGAAAGAAAGGTAGAAAGAAAGAAAGAAACTTTGAAAGAGAATAGGACCTTGGCCAGGTTAGATTAAAGGTAGATAAGAGTTCCCTGAAAAAATAGAAGTTGAACATGTATCTTTCAGAATCATGGACATTCTATTTATTGAATTACTTTCTCATTTATTTATGGTCTACCAATTTATATAGTAGTTGAGTCTGGTGACAATGAAGTCATATAGAATAAAATACCAAAATAAAAAAGAGAAATTTAAAAGTCAAAATCTGGGAAATACAAAGTAAATTAAGAAAGTGAGATCAAAAACCAAAAAAGACAATATTTTCCAGGCTGTGAAGAGGAATATACACATTATTTGACCTGTAAATCTGACACTAAGCTTCCTGGTACCAAAGGAAGGGGAGAATATTTTCATGCACATAGTTTTTCTGTCAAAATCAAAATCAGATCGCTACCCCAGGGGAACGAAAGTTTTTCTGAGCATTTGGCTCTCAATAAAGTACTTTAAGGGACATTTTAATATAAGGAGTGATGTACTGGACAAAATCCTCAGATTATCCTTAGCCCAAAAACAGTAATAATAAGTTTAAACTGCCTGTGTCTATAAAAGCTATAAAATATATTTGGTTCCCTGTGAAAGCTGTACTGAACATTTGTTGTTTTGGCTGCCCAGAATTGATTCCACTTTTGGGGGTGGTTCCTGAATCCCCATTCTTCTTAAGGACAGTCAGTTAACCTGGTGTCTTATCCTCCCCAGGACAGCCTCAATCATGTTAAAGTATAAGCAGATGTAACAAAGAAGCTTCTAAATAAATGCGGCAGGAGTTTAATTCTCTCTCCCCTACCCTCCTGGTCTGTCAGAGCTAACACGCCACATGTCCATGTTTCTGCACGTGGAGACAGGAAAAGCAAGTCCTAGGGAAAGTGGCTTTACCTTTAAGAGAATCCGAATGTTGCAAAAATCATTTCTGTTCACATTGCATTGGCCAGGACAAACTCAAGGTCACCCCTGGCTGCAAAGGAAACGTGGTCTCTAGCTGGTGAGCCCGTGCCCAGCTGAAACCCAGGAGTTCTGTTGTGGAAAGGAAGGAGAAATGGATGCTTGGAAACAGTTATCACTCTTTGCCACATCAAGAGATTCGCAAATTAACCTAAGATAAACCAATTAGAGGCGACTTCTCTGAAATATGCAAATTCATAAAGCAACCCAAAGTGGTTGGAGTTAATTCAATGTCTGAGAGACACTATCTGAGAGACAGTGTTAATCACTTTATCAGTGCTGCTACCAAGACTCTTTGGAGCAGTTCCAAGTCTGATTCCTCCATCTGCTCTTTGATCTGGGTGAGTCTCCCATACAATCCAAGAAATCCCCTTATCCTGCAATAATACTCTCTCAAAGGATCAGAATACCTGTCAGAGAAGGCAATTCTGTTAGGGATGAACATTAAATAGGTGCAAGTGTGTGGTTGTTTTTGTTTTGTTTTGTTTTGTTTTGTTTTACCCCATCCTTTAACAAAGGGCTAATTTGTTTCATTCTAAAAGTACGCTTGTAATTTATTTGAATAGAGGGATAACATGTCAGTTTTTGATTCTGCAATATTCAGAGATCCTAACACTTCTCCATTATACACACACACACACACACACACACACACACACACACAAATACCAGAAAAAATGTTTTTAAATTAACCTTTTAAATAAACGGTGAGCCTTCAGTAGCTCAGGTTGAGAGAGTAGAGAGTGGTGATGAAACTTCTTGTTTCCCCAGAGGGCACGTGGGAATCCAGTTGGTTAGAGCTTCTACATTCATAAGAGGAAAGGGGACAAGCCTTGCACCTAACTAGGGTTCAGAGCTGATCATAGCCCCCTTTGGAAAGTGAGGATTCATGAAAAATCACATCTTCAGGAAAATAGGGAACATTTTTTTAAATGTGCTTTTTCTACACTCCCCAACTTTATTAAGGTATAATTGACAAATAAAAAGTATATATATTTACAGTGTACAATGTGTTGTTTTGATATCCCTACACATTATGAAATGACAGTCAAGCTCATTGGTGTATCCATCACCTCACACAGTTACCTTGAAGGAGAACATTTAAGATCTACTCTTTGAGCAAATTTTGAGTTTGCAATACAGTATTATTAAGAATAATCACCATAGGGATGCCTGGGTGGCTCAGTGGGTTAAGCGTCCGCCTTTGGCTCAGGTCACGATCCCGGGGTCCTGGGATTGAGTCCTGAATCGGGCTCCTTGCTCAGCAGGGATGAAAGAAATTGAAGAAGACACAAATAAATAAAAAGATACTTCACGTTCATGAATCAGAAGAATTAATATGGTTAAACTATCCATCCCTATCCAAAACAAGCTACAGATCTGATGCAATCTCTATCAAAGTTCCAATGGCAGTTTTATAGAAATGGAAAAAAACAATTCTAAAAATTCATATGGAACCACCTAAGACCCCAAACAGCTAAAATGTACCTTTCTGAGTAATGTCTTTCCCTTTTATGCTCTCCTTATTTTCTTATATATATTTTTTAAAGATTTTATTTATTTATTTGACAGAGAGAGAGACAGCCAGCGAGAGAGGGAACACAGGCAGGCGGAGTGGGAGAGGAAGAAGCAGGCTCCCAGCAGAGCAGGGAGCCTGATGTGGGGCTTGATCCCAGGACCCTGGGATCACACCCTGAGCCGAAGGCAGACACTTAACGACTGAGCCACCCAGGCTCCCCTCCTTATTTTCTTATCTTTTGATAACTATATGAATTAAATGCATGACTTATATATTTCTCTCTTTTTTTCTTATCACATAGGGAGACTTTTGTTTCTTCCAATTGGGTTCCTTTTAACCATTACATCAAATGTCTATCAACTTTTCTTCTTTCATTTCTGTAAAGAGAGCCTAGACAGGGTCTGGGAGCTTCGATAGATCATCTCATTCATTTGTCCATGCAACAAATACCCACGGAGCAACACTGCATACATAGCACTGTTCTGGGTGCAAGTTTGAACAAAATAAAGTCGAAGTCCCTGCTCCTATGGAATTCACATTCTTGTAAAGGAATAAATAAACAAATACAAAACTTATATGCAGATTAATACTGTGGAGAATTATAAAATAGAATAAAGGGTGAAAAATAGATCAAGAATATAAGGTAAGCTTCTCTGAAAAAGTAACATTTGAATAAGGACCTAAAGTGAGGGGAGTTAGGCATGTAAATGTGTAGGGAGAAATATCTCAAGGAAAGAAAGTGGCAAATTCATAGACCTTAGGATGGGAATGAGGATGTGTGTTCAGGGACTTCAAGGTGAGTGGGGTTGGACAGTTAAAAAAGAGTGGGAGGACATGAGATGGGAATAGTAGTCAGGGCCAAGGTCATGGGGGGCCTTTTGGCCAGAGAAATGGCTTTAAATGTTATTCTAAGTGCAATGGGAAACCATTGCGAGGTTTTAACAGGATCTGATTTACATTTGCCAGAATTACACTGGCTACTTTGTAACAACTAGTCACTGCTGGGATGAGTAAGAATTGAAGAAGAATGATAATTGGGAGGAACTTAATAAAGAGGTGGCAGTGCCTTGGACCATGATGATGGGGCTGACTGGGTAGGAGGGTCGAGGAGAAATTGATCAGTAGTTCAGTTTTAGATATATTGAGTTTGATAAGCTGCATAGACATCCAAGCAGAGGTGTTGAGCAGGCAGGTTAGAAAGGCATTTGGAGCTCAAGGGAGTGACAGGGCTGGGATGTCCACGTGGGAGGTATCGATCGGGAGGTGCTATTGGAGGCTCTGAGATTACAGAAATCCCCTAGGACTGGAGCTGTGACAGAGAGGATGGCCTCCCCAGGGAAACAAGAGTTGAGCTTGGAAAGAGGAGGGAGAGCCAGCAAAGGAGTCTGAGCTGAAGTAACTGAAGGACAAGGGGGGAAAGCAGGAGGTTGGGGGGCCCTGAAGACAAATAACAGAATGTTTTAAGAATGAGGAAAATGCTTCTGCACAGCCAAGGAAACAGTCAAAAAAACTAAGAGGCAGCCCATGGAATGGGAGAATATATTTGCAAATGATGCCTACAGATAAAAGACTGTTATCCAAGATCTACAAAGAACTTCTCAAACTCAATACACGAGAAACAAATAAACAAATCATAAAATGGGCAGAAGATATGAACAGACACTTTTCCAATGATGACATACAAATGGCTAACAGACACATGAAAAAATGTTCAAAATCATTAGCCATCAGGGAAATTCAAATCAAAACCACACTGAGATACCACCTTACGCCAGTTAGAATGGCAAAGATAGACAAGGCAAGAAACAACAATTGTTGGAGAGGATGTGGAGAAAGGGGATCCCTCCTACATTGTTGGTGGGAATGCAAGTTGGTACAGCCACTCTGGAAAACAGTGTGGAGGTCCCTTAAAAAGTTAAAAATTGAACTACCCTATGACCCAGCCATTGCACTACTGAGTATTTACCCCAAAGATACAGACGTAGTGAAGAGAAGGGCCATATGCACCCCAATGTTCGTAGCAGCGTTGTCCACAATAGCGAAATCATGGAAGGAGCCGAGATGCCCTTCAACAGATGACTGGATTAAGAAGCTGTGGTCCATATATACAATGGAATATTACTCAGCTATCAGAAAGAACGAATTCTCAACATTTGCTGCAACATGGACGGCACTGGAGGAGATAATGCTAAGTGAAATAACTCAAGCAGAGAAAGACAATTATCATATGGTTTCTCTCATCTATGGAACATAAGAACTAGGATGATCGGTAGGGGAAGAAAGGGATAAAGAAAGGGGGGAAATCAGAAGGGGGAATGAATCATGAGAGACTATGGACTCTGAGAAACAAACTGAGGACTTCAGAGGGGAGGGGGGTGGGGGAATGGGATAGGCTGGTGATGGGTATTAAGGAGGGCACGTATTGCATCATGCGCTGGGTGTTACACGCAACTAATGAATCATCGAACTTTACATCAGAAACCAGGGATGCACTGTATGGTGACTAACATAATATAATAAAAAAAACATTAAAAAAAAAAACCAAATCTTAATAAAAAAAAAAAAAGAATGAGGAAAATGTCAGCAAACACCAGATACTGCTAAGAGATATCAAAATAAGAGAAAAATTGAGGATTGACCATTTGGCAACATTGAGGACTGTGTCAAAGATTGTCCTATACAGATGTTTCAAGTAAAAGGAGTGAAAGTTTACATTTACTATCATTCTACATCACCTGGAGTAAGGGAGAAGGGAGGTGGAGTGGAATCAGAGCTTCTGTGGAAAAGTATATTTTTATTTTACTTTTTTTTTTCTAAATCTTTTTTTGTGTCAGACATGAGCTGAGGCAGCGTACTCATTGCAGAGGGCGAGATTGCCCTCGTTATCAGTATGTGTTGGCAGGGCTCTGCCCTTTTGTGTAGTGGGGACACACTCAGACAAGTTTAAGCTGGAGCTGCCTGCTGCCTTGGGCTGGGACTCTGACCATAGGCATGCTTCCCAAAAGGGCTGACGGAATCAAGATGTGCCTCCCGACCGCCTGACATCCTGTCCTCAACCCCATGACTTGTCCCTCTGAGGAGTTATTGGTTTGGGCGAAGAAGGTTGTTTCATAGTTTTTCCCACTTAGTTCCCAGGGAAAACGTATAAAGTCATAGGTCAACCCGGAACTATCTGCACTAAAAATAAATAACAAAAGATCCTGGAAATTCTTTTTTCCCGCGAATTTGCAACTGATAACCAGCATTCAGGCATGGTATTGTCTCCACCTATTTTAATTATCTGTCATAAATTCAATGAGAACCTGGATGAGAAAGAACAATTCACCCATGTCATCTACCTTATCCAGATGTGTGAGTTTGGAGCTTTCTGAGGTTTTGTCTGCACCAAAGACAAAACTCAGAGCACGAAGAAGAGGGATCCTTAACAAGGGGTCCATAAATGGACTTCTCAGTGTGTGTGATCTCCCTTCAATCTTGTCCTAACATGTATGTGCACGTGTGTGTTCATGCATTCACAAATGTGTGATTTCTTCCGACAAGGGTCAATGCTTTCTTTATATTCAGGGAATAGTGTGTGATGCAAAAAGGTGTCACGAACAGCAGATAGTTTAAGATCATATTCTTTGGTGAGAAACTGCAGTAAACGTATTTTGCGTTATACTAGAAAATATGCACTATGGCAATTAAATGAGAGGATTGCCAGGAGTACACACTTTCAAAGAATGTAACCAAGATTCTCACATGAATAAATCGCCAGTTCACCTTTCCATAGAGGTAGCTAGTAGCCAAATCAAAGCACTCCCCCCCCATTATGTCCCAATATATATCTTAATTGAAGTTGTTATTGAGAAAATATTAGTGTCACATGTGCTATATGAAATAATACAGAGCAATCCTGTGTACGCTTTCCTCCAACAGTGACATTTTGTAAAATTATGGTATAATTTCACAAGGATACTGACATTGACAAAATCCACTCAGTTTATTCATATGTCCCCACTTTTACTTGTGCTCATCTCTCTGTCTTCCTCCTTCAGCTTCCTCTTACTCCCTCTCTTTCTTTGTATTTTTAGTTCTATGTAATTTTATCACATGTGCAACTTTGCATATCCACCACAAGACTTTAAACAGTTTCATAACCTCAAACATACTTTGTTGCCTATTTGCAAGCACTCTACCCTCCCTTCTTCTCTCACTGTCCCTAACCTCTGGGAACCACTAATTTATCCATTTCTAGAATATTTTCATTTCCTAAAGAGTTACATAAATGGAACCATACACTATATAATCTTCTGAGATTTGCTTATTTCACGCAGCATAATGCCTTTGAGCTCCATCTAAGTTGTTGTATGAATCAATGTTTTATTCCTTTTTATTGCTCTATTCCAGAGTATGGCTGTACCACAGTTGATTAACTATTCAGCCACAGAAGTACATCCAGATTGTTTCCAGTTTGGGCTATTATAAATAAAGCTGCTAGGGACATTCATGTACAAGTCTTTGTGTAAACATTAATTTCTAAGTTCTCTGGCATGAATGAGCAGGAGTGAAATTGCTGGGTCATATGGGAGTTGCATGTTTAATTTACAAAAAACTTCCAAGCTGTCTCACAGTGACTGTACCATCTTACATTTCCACTAGTCATGTATGAGTGATCCAGTTTCTCTGCATCCTTGCCAGCATTGGGTGTTACCATTATTTTTCAATTTTAGCCATTCTGATAAGTGTGTAGTGATATCTCATTGTGGTTTTACTTTGTTTCCCTGATAATTAATGATGCTGAACGTTGTTTCATTTGCTTATTTGACACCTGTATATCTTCTTCAGTGAAATGTCTGTCCATGTCTTTTGATGATTCTCTAATTGCATAGTTTCTTTGTTGAGTTACACATTTTGAAAATTGAGAATTTTGACATTTGAGTTTTAAGAGTTCTTTATATGTTTTAGATACTATCCCTTTATCAAATATGTGGCTTGTAAATATTTTATTCAATACTGTAGTTTGTCTTTTCATCCTTTTCACACAGCATCTCACAGAGAAAATGGTTTTAATTTTGATGAGATCCAATTTTCAATTTTTTCTCCTATGGATCATGTTTTGGTATCAAATCTAAGAACTCGGTCTAACCCTAAAACCTAAAGATTTTCTCTAAGTTTTTTTTTCCCTAAAAGTTTAATAGTTATAGATCTTACACATAGGCCCTTCATCCACTTTGAGTTTATTTTTGTATAAAATGTGATAGTCTGTTATTTTTTTTCCTATAGATGCTCAATTGTTATAGTACCATTTGTTGAAAAGAACATCCTGGGGTGACTGGGTGGCTCAGTCAGTTAAGCATCTGACTCTTGATCTCAGCTCCATTCTCGATCTCAGGGTTGAGAGTTCAAGCCCTGTGTTTGGCTCCATGTGGGAGCCTACTAAAAAAAAAAAAAAAAAATCCTTCCTCCATTAAATTGCTTTTGCAACTCCGTCAAAAACATCAGTTGGACATAGGAATATGGGTCTATTCCTGGGGTTCTCTGTTTTCTTCCATTGATCTATATGTCTTTCCCTCTACCGCTATCACAGTGTCTTCATTACTATATTTATATAGTGAGCCTTAATATACGGTAGAGTGATTCCTTCCTGTTCTATTCTTCTTTGTCAAGGTGGTTTTAACTATTCTAAGGTCTGTACCTTTCCATATAGATTTTGGAATAAGCTTGACAAAGTACCAAAAAAACTTTCTAGGATTTGATGGGAATTGCATTAAACCTATAGATCAATTTGGGGAGAATTAATATCTTTATTGGATTGAGTATTCCAATGCAGGAATAGTGTATGCCTAAAATGTATTTTTAATTATACAAGTAATACATAACTATTTTTCATTCTGAAAATTCAAATGATTGGGGCAAATTCGACCTCTTATCCTACCCCCAATTCCAGTGTTCTCCAAAATAGCCATTCTTATCAAACTTTTTCTATGCATTTATCTCATATGATTTTGGATTCCATAAATGACCTCATGCTATAGGAATTTTTGGCAGCTTCCTTTTGTCATTTAGCAATGCATCTTTGAGACCTTTCTATATCCATACATACAGATATACGTCATTCATTTTAACTGCTCTGTGGTATTCTACAGTATGGACATGTCATAGTTTATTTAGCAATTTCCTTTTTGATTGGCATTTATTATATTGGTAGAATTCCTGTAGACTGTGAGCTTAAGCAACAATTAACAACTACTTTTTTAACAAAGCACATTTCCACCATCAGGTTGAAATGACCATTTTAAATATATAAGAAAAAACATTGTAGTCTCCTATGGGCTTCTTCTTGAAAGCAGAGGATGTATGTATCTTATTTTTGCTGTATCTGTAGCACATCACAGCCACTCAAGAAATATTTGTTGACATCGGAGAATCTTGGTTTATGTTTCTATAAAGCCCTGAAACTGAAGCAGATATTGATAAGAGCTCCTGTTCACATTTATCAGAATTATAAAATGATGCATGTTGTTGGTTTAGAGGGATCAGAGAAAATCTAAAACCTTTGGAGTTGATGGAGATAATAGATATAAATTATAAATCACTTACAAGCTAATTTATAAAAGTGAAATATTAATTATTATTATCATCAACCTGGATCATTTTTCTTGCCAGGTGACCTTGATCTCCACGAAAGGGTAAACATGTTATTTTATCAAAAGCATATTGGCACACATCTGATAGATAACTGAATTGAAATTATATCTCTACTAATGTGTGTGTGTGTGTCTGTGTCTGTGTGTGTCTGTGAGAATTGGCTATGGAATCTAGGCAAGAGGCTGAGCTATTGCATTAAGTGGATCGGTAAATGGTAAATTAAGAGAAGAGATGAAGTTGACACCACAAAATAACCAACAGTTGCTAGGATCTTCTGTGACAAAGGTGAAATAAAACAGACATGATTTTGGAAGCTTACACCACGGTAGAGATGTTTACTGGTGCAGCTGAGAGAAAGATACTGGCCAAAGGACACCAAGAAAAAGGGCAGAAATCTGTACATATGAATACATTGTTTTTCCTAATGATAAGGATTTGCTCAAAAAGCTGGATTATATAGCACTTTCCCCCAGAGTATAGCAGTCTCAATCAACAACCGCAAGGCAACATTGTCAATGTTTTCTCAGCCCCTGACAGGATTGTGGGGAGGTAAATGAAACATGAGACTCGATGAAAAGACTTATGGAAGTTCAGGTTACTTGAAAGTCTCAGTTCGCTTACCTGTGATGAAAATTGCGGTATTAGAGATAAAGGACAATAATATCAGACATATTTTTTCACTAAAATAGTTATAGGAGGAATCATTTTGTGAGACACAGAAAGAGACTGACCAGTGGGCGAGATACCCTTTCAATTCTCAATATGGATTAGAGATGTGACCTCATAGAAAAAAAGATGCAATTATCAAAATTTCCACTCAGAGTGTCCTTAAATATTGCACCTTGCCACCTATTCGTGACACTCTGGGACACAGAACAGGAAGGAATCACTCTACCGTAGATCCACATATATCTGAAAATACTATGACACGGGGTCAGAGTGTCTGCATGACATTGATTCATATACAGTGTGAGTTGCCTTCAATTCTTCAGTTTCATTTTTCCAAAATCAACTCCAATTCAGTGTAACAGTAAATTTCCCATTAGATAATGACTTGAGCATGACTTTCCTTTGGGGTCTATTTGTTGGTTTGGTTTGGTTTGGTAGTAATTTAAAATTGTTTAAAAATCAAAACACACACAGAAAAATGAATGTATATACAATTTTAAGGTAGCCTGGAGATCTCAAAGATTTTTTTTCCCTACCCGTGGCTGTTTTGAGCTATTGTTTAGACCTGGATGAGATCTGTCTGGTGGGCTTGGGGACACAAATCCCACAATCACAAGTGGCACACGGATGTATGTCATTTGAGCATGATGTGTTTCTGGATACTCTCTTCAGATTGTTGCATTTTCTTCTCTGGAAAGCTGTTCAGTGCTCAAAATCGGTAACTGTGAAAGAACGTTGATGAACTGAATTACATCTGTGGTTTCCATATGTATGCGTCGTGATTCCAGCATCGCATCTCCTTTAGGAAACTTTAACTCCATGGAACGCAGATGTCTGCAGGGTCCATGGTGCCTCTAGTTAGAATGTAAGCTCTTTGAGGGACGTGACTGATATCTTGAGTCCCTCATGATGACTTAAATGCATGTAGCGAGGCCAAATTGTATGTAGGGAACAAACGAATGATTCGATGCAAAACTTAGTATGAAGAAGAGATTGCAAGAAGTCCTGTATTCGCTATTATTATTGCTCACACCTAACCACGTCATGAAAAACCCAAATGCTGTATCCTAGGGGGTGACATTTCATCATGTCCTCTGGGGCCTCACAAACAAATCCCATACTTTGGAATTTAGATCAACGTCAGTCAATCCATTACACTTTCGGGAATGTGTGGGAAGCATGTGGTAGAGTGGCCCTGAGCCAAACTTTGCAGTGAAAGAGATCAAACTCTGCTGTTTCCAACTGTATGATCTGAGCAGTCCCTCCATCTCTCTGGGACTCAGTTTCCTCAAATGCGAAATAGGGATGATAGTAGCATATACATCACTAGGCACTTGTGAAAATTAAATTGGTTAATACAATGAAAGTGCTAAACGTTGGGTCTGGCAACGACTAAGTGCTTAATAAATGATATTACCTGGTAGGAGAGTGAGACACTGTCATGAGTACAAAGAAGAACTGACCTTGGGACCTGCCCCCAATGCTTTGTCATCTAGTTTGAGTAAGCAAGATGTTCACGTAAGCAATTAAACACCAAAAACGTCATGAGGAAGGCTATTGCTCAGCATAGGGAAAGGGTACTATATAATATCAAAGAGGAGAAAAATCAAAGAAAGTAGAAGTCAGACAAGGAATCACAGAGAAGACAGAATGTGAAGTGGACCACAAAGAATGAGCAAAACTTCAACAAACTGAGGGAGAAATCTGGGTGAGGGGAAAGGCACTGGGGAAAGGAGAACCATGTGAGCAAGAGACAAAACAATATTGGGCACGGCATGTACAGGAGGCAGGGGAGTGACAGACTGATGGGAATAGGGCCCATTCTGGAAGGGACCCATTCTGGAAGCCATGGAAGATTTATTCAGCTATACGGTGACTCTGAATAGAAAAAAAAATATATGAAAAACAAGAAGACATTTTGATTACTTTTACTAGGAAACTAATAGATTTTATAGCATCTTGGGGTAGACCAACGGGAGAAAAATTATGTGTAAGGTAAATTAATATGTTTTTCATGCATTGATACTATTAATACTACGATAAGGCACTATGAATGGTAGAAAACGTTGAGTATGATGCCATCTCAGCTGAGGACCCAGCCAACCCTTGAGAGAGTTTTAAAGCTGGGATGATCCCTCAGAGCTGTCCCCAGTTGGGTGATGGGGCCGGGCCTTTAGACCCTATGCTAAGCAGTCACTGGATATGGGCCGCTCTGGGAATGGGGCACGCTGGGTAAAGTGGCTCGATGAACTGAGGCAGTCCCTGAAAAGCTGACAATGAGGGCCATCCCAGCACCTGGGCGAATAAAGCCTCCATTCCAAGAAATAACTAGACAGGGTTGCAAAGGAAAAGAAAGAAAACAATAGTTGGGCAACTAAAATTGAGAAAAACGAAGAACATCTCTATCAAAGTTTCTTGAAAGCACCAAATGTGGTTTCAGTTCACAGACAGCAGCATCTCCTAAAATCCCTTTTCCCCATTTCTTTCCTCCTCCGTGTCTCAGAGGAGCGTCGGCTGCCCCCAGCCCCTGCCCTGACTCCCATCACCAATTCAAACCCCAGCCTGCTGCTCTGGTGTTACTTTCTCTCTTTGCAAATCTGTTTGAGGCTCCTCCACTGGAGCCGTCTTTGCTGCCAGCAACCATCATCTCTGCTAGTCTGTGCTCATCCCTGATCCCACCCCACCATCATTCTGAGTTTTCACAGCAACGGTCCAAGAGTGTGTGTAACAGACACAACCTTGTGCTGAAGGTTAGTTGTTTCCTCTCTTACCCTGTTATGCCCCTTAACACTCTACCTCTCATTGTAATGGCCTGTTTGTGGTTGTTTTCTCCATAGTCTCCATAGTGTACTCCCAGCAGTTGCTAAATGAACGTCTCAGACATCTGTAAGCCCACTGCTTCCTCCGTCCGTTTCCGTGGCGGCCAGTTTTGCACAGGTGTAACCTGACAGCAACCCACTTCTACTGTATCATGTGTCATTTGTCATCAGCTTCTGGGCTTCTCTAACGCTATGACCTGGGACACCTGGGCACACCTGTCTCCATAGGTGGACTAAGAGAATTTACGCTCCAAAGGGCAGCCCTGAACCAACGAAGGATGGAAACCAAAAAAATAAATGCTCCCTTTCTGCGGCAGACAATCCTGCGGCCCACTCTACGTGGCTCACGAGAAGGATGTTGTGGGATTGGATTCCGGTTGTCTACAGCAGTGAACCACTTGAGAACACACACTTGCATTGACCATGTCTCTTTCCCTAGGCTTCCTGCTCTGCTTCTGGGATTACTTCCCCAAAAGCAATTATCTGCACATAAATTTTTGTCTTAGGCCCTGCTTTCTGTGAGGAAACTCAGAGGTAGAAACAAAGATATGAATGAATGAGTACAGAAGAGAACTCCATGGTGGGGCAGTTTTCCTAGGTGATCAAGGAAACTAAGAATTAATTCTCTGATTATGCAGAAAGAGCTTCCTTGCCCATCAAACACTTTAAACACTTTAGGGATGATACAAATGCAGATTGCTAAACTAGACTTCCCACGGGGTTTGTGTGAGTCTGCCCGTCTGTTTTAGTAAGCTGGAATCCATTGGGCCTCAGAATAATTTCTTGGTGTCATGACTGCTCTGTGGAATCCTGCTGAGGGAACGTGTGTGTTTGTGTAGGCAAGAAGAAAAAGGCTTCATGTGCCTTCCAGAGCTTTTGCAAACACTGAGTTAGAAGCAGAAATTAAATCACTGTCCATCTCTTTATAGGCCTTTAGATTACAGGATAATGGTAAAGCAGAACACCTGGGACAATATAAACGAACTCTTGGAAAATCTCAATAAACTACCACCTGCTTTTGAGCATTTACATGGGAAACAAACTTTATTTCAATAAAAAAATGTTTCTTAAAAAATTTACAGCCTAAAAAAAAATTTGCAGCCTCCTTTCAAAGTGCTCCTTTCAAATCAACCATTTAGAGAGGCTTAATTTTCTTATGCTTTTGAAATTGGTGATGGGTGAGCATAAACATGGCATTTTCAGCTGGAATTGGGCATTGGCTGCAACATCTGATGTGATTTCCCGGTGTACCCACCCTCCTCTCGTCTCCCTCTGTATGAACTATTTCATCTCTCACATTTACCAACACTGCTACCTGGACGTGCATTTCAGCTCACTAAATCAAAAAGATTAAAACTACTTCTGAACTGCACTATAAACTCAGTTATTAGGACAGTACACTATTGAAAGGGCTATTCAGTTTGAGAGAGAAAAAGGGCATTATGGAAGGGAGGTGCTGTACCAGCCTTCTGGTTAATCCACAAGTATTTGACAATTGCTATGTGCGAATCACTGTGTTAGATCCGTAGCAATTACAAAGGCCTACAGTAATCCTTCCCCCACGGTGAATTCCTCTTATACAAAATTTAAGAATACTGAGACTTAATGAGTCAGCCCTGTTGTTTTTCACTGGCACTGCATGGGGCTGGCTTATGCTCTGCGTTGGCTGGAAAATGGAAGAAGTTATCTCCCTCTCTCCCTCCCTCTTTTTCTCTCTTTTTGTTTCCTTTTCCCTCTCTTTCTCTCATTTTGCTTTTGAGGAGTAAAATCCTGGGGCGTGGGGTGCTGGCAAACATAAGGGTTTCAGCAAAGACTAGTGTCTCATGGGAACTCTCCTACTGAGAAGCTGTTGGCTTCATGTATTCTGAAAGATTAGGGCTGAAAGAACTTTGGATCACCAGAGGGCTGGAGCAGCCACATCTGTCAGGGCAGGGAGGGGAGGTGGAGAGCAGAGACTCTGGATGGAGGCAGTGGTAGGGAAGTAACAGAGGAGACTTGCTCACAGCAGGGCTCATCACAGGCAGCACAGACCAGCAAGGAAGCAGAAACCAGAGCCATTCCCATCTCCCTCTTCTTAATGCTCCTGTTTCCAGAATGTATCCCAGCATCCAAAAGCTACTGCTGCTGATGCAAATGCAATCCCAATTTACATCAGAGGAAACATGCTGTACAGTTTCTTGCATTTTAACATAACAAAATGGAAAAATTTACATAATTCACCCTTAACTTAAATGCCTTATGGGAATTTTGGAATGAGATTATAACTGATTTTTCAGGTTCTATTCTGACAGATGAAAAAAACATTTTTCAACTTCATAAAATGTTTGGTTGAAGAAGTCAATGGCATTGAATAACTGACATTATCAGACACTAGGCTTTAGCTCTTGGACAAGAAATGATTTTCAAAGGCTCAGTTGCATCTTCCAACATTGCTGAAGAATCAAGATGTTTGCAAACTTGTAACAAAGCAGATTCTAAAGGCAAGAATGTTTTCTGTGTAAACTTTAAAATTTAAGGATATCACAGTAAAAACTGATCTCTCTTCATGAATCAAATTTAATCTTGAATTTATGCAACAGTTCTCCTCTCTTGGGATGTGGGGACCTCTTCCCCTAGCCATTGGGTGGGAGTATATAGAAGACTTTAGAGCTATACTTTATCACAAGCTACATGTGTCTGTTTAAACTTAAATTAATTAAAACTAAATAAATTGCATTTCAAGTGTTCAATAGCCAAACACGGTCAGTGGCAACCATAGTGGACAGCACAGATTCATTATCTAAGAAAGTTCTCTTGGACCATTTAGTCTTAGAATGACCTTCAAGGAGCTTGTTCTGAGCTCCTTGGCAAAACTCAAGTTAGAGCAAGTGCCAGGTGGCTGTGATTGTGATTGGTACTTTATGAGTCAGAAGAGAGAGGGTTCACTGTGAGTGAAGGGGTCAGGGGGAACTTTGTTGGAAAAGGTGGGATTTGAGTTGAGTCCCAAAGGACCGTTGGGGTGTGGACAAGCAGCAAGTGGAATTCTGGATGATAGACAAAACATAAATGCCAAATAATTTAAAGTATATTTAGGGTAGTGAAGTGAAAGTTCTTGTTTAGAAAAGTAATTTGAAATAATATTGTATATGACTTTGGAGGCCAAAATGAGTGACATGGTAAAGTATAGTTTCAGAAAGATGTTGAAAATTTTATTTTGTTTCACTCCGCTGAAACAATTTGTGTTTGTTTTGTATATATAACATTTACACATAAAGTGATAGAGATATTCATTTTTCATTATTTATTGGGGTATAATTGACATATATTAGTTTCAGGTACACAACATAATGATTTGGTATTTGTATACATTGAAAAATGGTCAGCACAATAAATCAAGTTACCATGCTTCACCATACACACTGAAAAAAGTTTTTTTCTTGTGGTGAAGACTTTTAAGATTTACTCTTAGAAACTTTCAGATATGAAGTACAGTATTATTAACCAGAGTCACCATGATTACATTACTTCCTTGTGACTTATTTATCTCATAACTGGAAGTTTGTACCTTTTGACCCTCTTCACCTATTTTGCCCACCCCCCGCACCCCTACCCCACNCAAGTGACATCATATAGTATTTTTCTTTCTCTGCCTCATTTATTTCACTTAGCATAAGCCCTTCAAGGTCTATCTGTGTTGCAACAAATGGCAAAATTCCATTCTTTTTTATGGCTGAATAACTTTCCATTGTATATATATACCACACCTTCTTTATCCATCAACTATCAATGGACACTTAGGTTGTTTCCATGAAAATTCTTTAAAACTTTCTTAGGTTTNAACATTCTTAATTTCAAGAAGCCTTTTCTTTTTTTTTTTTATTTTAAAGATTTTATTTATTTATTTGACAGAGATAGAGACAGCTAGCGAGAGAGGGAACACAAGCAGGGGGAGTGGAAGAGGAAGAAGCAGGCTCACAGCAGAGGAGCCCGATGTGGGGCTCGATCCCATAACGCCGGGATCACGCCCTGAGCCGAAGGCAGACGCTTAACCGCTGTGCCACCCAGGCGCCCCTCTTAGGTTTATTTTCTATGGAGGATATATGAGCAAGACCACTGATAGTCCAAACAGTACTTTAAATGTGAATTAGAAAAGGCTTCTTGTTGGGGCGCCTGGGTGGCACAGCGGTTGAGCGTCTGCCTTCAGCTCAGGGCGTGATCCCGGTGTTATGGGATCGAGCCCCACATCGGGCTCCTCTGCTGTGAGCCTGCTTCTTCCTCTTCCACTCCCCCTGCTTGTGTTCCCTCTCTCGCTAGCTGTCTCTATCTCTGTCAAATAAATAAATAAAATCTTTAAAATAAAAAAAAAAAAGAAAAGGCTTCTTGAAATTAAGAATGTTAAAGTTAGTATATTTAAATGTCTATACAAGTAATACAAATATAAAATGACTTTAGTATGAATTATCAAATCAAAGCAGTAAGCATAAAATGATAGAAAATTAAAATTTTAATCATGATAATTAGGAACTCAGAGTTACAAGATATAATGTAATTTACTATAAAATAATTATATGTCTTACTTTCATGGGAAACAAAACTAAGCCTGCTTCAATGCTCATTTGTGCTATCTTGTGGCATTGTTCTTAAAAAATATACAAAGGGATTTGAGGTTCAACAATTGACCTATACCAGGCTCCAGTACAACCCACCAATTCTGGACTCATATGCCAAGGTTTTACTTAAACCAACCGAACACTTTTCCTAGTGAAATTTTGTGGCTTTTGCTCTCATGAGTTCTGCCCTAGTTTTTGTGTTTCCTTCTGTATGAATAAATCCTCAGTGTTTTAAATACATTGTCTCAGAGTTATTCTTTGATGATTAATCCAAAGACCTCTTCCTACAGACCTAATCCCTCTGTGTTTGATCAGATTTTTACCGTCCTGTCAGGCAGAAACCACAGCAGAGCACTTGTTCTGTCTGTGTTATTTTTTCCTTGATTAGTTTAATCATAATGCTTTAAATTAAATGTCACAAGAATATTAAAAGGTCATGAAAATTTTTATGGTCATAAATCTATTTTTCCAAAATGATACTGTTATGTACAAAATTCTAAAAAAGAAATTGATTTTGAATTTAGTTTTAAGTCGTGAACCAAACAATAATGGGGTTTGAGGTCAAAATAGTCATCATTTTTCTAGTATTTTCTATTTTGGAGAAATTGGCATCAATGTAATGATATTCGCCATTGTTTCTGTCATCAATGATAAAGACTTTGTAAGCACTATCACTTCTAATTTTCCAAAAATTCTAAATCACTTTGACACTTTCAAGGATATTATATTTAATTTTGGTTTATGCATCATTTTACTTAAAACACTGAGCCAAGATATTACTGGGGAAATAAACATTAAAAAAGATAGAAAAACTTTTGGCTTGTGTTCTAGAATTTACATCTTTATTAATATCACCACCAGTTTCTATAAGGGCACACACTGCATCTAACTGAGTTTTAATGGCTTAACAGAAATAACTTGAATTTCTCATTGTGGATTCTGAAATGGTTTCAAGTTTGTGTTTGTTAAATGTGTTTTCAAAATCTTTCAATATTTTATCAAAGCCAAAGAGTAGTAATTTCATAGGCCTTGGATAATGTTAAAAAAGAAAAAAACCCTAAGTGATAGTAAATCAGTTTCTGCTTCATTTTTTGTTACAGAACAAAAAATTTTGAATGATTAGAAGTTTTTTCAAGGGTCTTTTGTAGCAAATCATTATGTTTTCCATGTTTTTTAAATTAAGAATTTAGAATCCCAGACTTCTAAAATTTTTTGGCTAAGATATATTCTTTTTATCTGGTCTTTAAATGTATTTGTTTATCTACTTTTTTAATAATGTATATGTATATATACGTGTGTGTGTGTGTGGATATATATATTTATATATATTTATATATATGTGTGTGTATATATATATAAATATATATATATATATCAACCCTTCTCCAGAATCTGGCCTTATATTTCATCCCCTAAATAATGTACACGATTATTTTTTTAAAGATTTTATTTATTTATTTTAGAGAGAGAGCAGGAGCGGGAGGAGGGGCAGAGGGAGAGGGAGAAAGAATCTGAAGCAGACTGTGCTGAGTGTGGAACCTGGTGTGGGGCTCAATCTCACAACCCTGAGATCATGACCCCAGTGGAAAACAAGAGTCAGCCCCTTAACCATGAGCCACCCAGGTGCCCATGTGCACTATTATTTATTGTCAATATTTGTATTCTGCATAAAAGCTCTGCCATAATGCTTTGAAATTTTGGCTTTGGTTTCTGCTAAATGAAAATTCCCATCATTACGCACATAACGTTTCTTGGATGATTTTCTGGATGGTGGGCACCACCTTGCCAAAATCTGAACCATGTTTTATGAGTTCAAAACAGCACACCGATATTTTTGTCATTAGTATATAATGTCTCCATCATGACATTGATAATTATATCCGTAAAGATGATTTCAATTTAAAAACACTACTATTGTTGATGAATATTTCATTCTCTTCATGTTTACAAAAGTGGTGTAAATGCTGCCAATAACCGCACAATCGGCCTCAATCTTCAATTGGTTTTTCCATCCTCCCAGAGTCTCAAATATAAAAAGAAATTACATAATCATCAGAGATAATAAACTGTTAAACAGAATGCAATGTTTTTGTTTTGTTTTGTGTTTACCGTTTTGAAAAATCCATGCGTAATAAATTTCTGAAAACACCCTATTAGTACTATCTTTTGGGAAACTAAAATTTCTTACTTACTCAGGTTACGCTACATACCTAGATCAGCAGACAGACAGTATGCTCCGTGTAATATACTCTTTGCAATTTTCTATTCTTGTTTTTTCTTGTCATTCTATAGTAACGGTTCTCATGGAGACATGCAGTAAATTTACCCACACTTCATCCGAACCCGGCTATGGCCCCATTATGCTCACATTAGGAACGCTGGAGCACTTTTCATTATTTTCCTACCTTTTCCTCTATTTTCACAGAAATTTTATTCAAGCACTACAATGTTTTTTTTTCTTTTATAATAGCTGTTTTTGATTGCCACTGCCACCATTAAAAAAAATTTTCTTGAATATCTAATAATAGCTCAGCATTTTATCATTTGAAACAATTTCAAATATATTTGCATAATGAGTTGCAAAATTTTGTTAAGAGTTAACTATTGTACTGGTGAATTTTTCATAACAACCATAATCAATAGCTATTATTTATTTTGCTGCTCATTACATGCTAATCTCTAATTTGTATGTATGGAAATATTTACTTTGGAAATTATCAATGACACATGGATACTGCTGATTGCATAGTGAGTCATAGGATGAAAACATTTCATATTTAAATCAAGAATTCACTAATACTATCTGGTATAATAAGTAAATGGCAAATGAAATGAACCAAAATATAGAATGCCAAATTTAGCTATGTACTAATATTAATAGGGAATTTTAAAAATTAGATTATTTCTTGATCACTAAATATATCATCTGTAAAACCAGCATCTTATTCAGCATCAAAGCATATTTTTAGATTTGGTCAAATCAGTAAGATCTTTTAATTATTTAACTTGTTCCTCCTTCATAAGTTTATGGGGTATGACATTATATGTATATGTAATTATATAATATATACTATGTCTTAGGATAACACATTTTATTCCCATTGGTCATAAAATTGTCACAGCATATTTATTTTTATAGAGCAAGACTCTACCACCACCAAAAAGTTGTCAATATAAATATGGAAATAGTCCATCATTGAAGTCAACAGTTATAACAACAAAATTGACATTGTTACAATATAGAAAAGATATTTGTGATGTGCATGGAATTCTGATGTGATGTTATTGTGTAGTGCACAACCTGAATAACTGAACATGACAACCCTAGGAACTGAATCTGTCCCTTAATTAAAATGTGAATGACTGGCAACCATTTAATACTATGTGTCCTTGACTCTTTGACCACAATGATGTGCAACTGACTGAAGTTGGACAAATCACAGTCCCTTAGTAGGACTAGGATGGGATTTATCTTTTAGCATAGGTAGACCAGAAACATTCAAAATTAGAAGTCAGAAGCCATGTCTCATAGAATGAACACAAAAAGCAAACAGAAAAATCTGGTCTGCAGAGAGGGTGGGGAAAATGCAAAAAGAATTTTGATGTCACTTAAGTGCCTTGTTCCTGCCATACTAGAGTCCTGGTTGCATCTCTGACTCTAGGTCCCAGAAACCAACTCTCTCTCCCTTGGTAGACGAGTACCTGGAAAGACAGAAACAAATACACACACACACACACTTGTTTGTTTCTAAATAAGAGAAGCTACCAGCCATTACTCCTTTGTCTAGTCAGACATAGAGAGTCATTTGGTGGCAGATTTTTTCTCATTTTTTCCAAAACACTGACTACTGCCTCTTAACTATGAAACCTATAAGATGGGAAGCATCCGGCCTCACCATACGCTATGCCAGAATGTTGTGTCTTATGAACTCAAGGCATTGGAACTCTTTCCTGGGCAATAGTACAGATCATCCCTTCCATCTTGGTGACTTCTATTTGGTGGTCTTTGGCATCTTTTCCTGCCAATGGACCTCATGGAGAACCATCACAAGCCATCAGAAAGGTTCTAGTTACGTTAGACTTCAAAAGGCAAGGAACTGCAATCTTAATCTCTTTCTCCCATGGGGCATTGGCTAGAAGCAGGCTGAGGAGGGTGAGGCTGGATGCTTCCCTAGACCTGTATATTCTAGTATGTAGCTTTGCCTAAGAGCCATGGCTGAGCATATATGTGCATAACTTCCAAATAAGTGTCTTACCTGGAGGACCCAGACGTGGAGGCACGTTGCCATGTGCAGAGGGAGCTGACTCACTAGTGGTGGTGCAAGTAGACAAAGGTTGTCAGATGGGCAACTGACCTAAGCTATCATTTTTCAGTTGTGACACTGGGGTGATGACAAAAGACTCCTCAACTCTCTTTCTACTTGGCCTTTGGGAACCGGTCTGACCCATTTGGATGGAGAAAGTCCAATTTGCCGAGTAGAGAATTCCTTCCAGGAGAGATACTGGATTTCCTATTAATGGGAGCAAGAGTGGCCTGAGAGCTTAACTGGAAAATAAAAGAGGCAGATCCATATTTGTACCACAAGTAGTTCCTGCAAGTCATGATTTGAATCAATTCCTCTTTTGGATTAAATTAGCCAGGGTGGGGGCGCCTGGGTGGCACAGCGGTTAAGCGTCTGCCTTCGGCTCAGGGCGTGATCCCGGCGTTATGGGATCGAGCCCCACATCAGGCTCCTCTGCTATGAGCCTGCTTCTTCCTCTCCCACTCCTCCTGCTTGTGTTCCCTCTCTCTCTGGTTGTTTCTATCTCTGTCAAATAAATAAATAAAATCTTTAAAAAAAAAAATAAATAAATTAGCCAGGGTGATCTTCATTTGATGCAACCACAGAAGTCCTAACCAATGCAGAAGAGTTACATTTCAGGGACATGAACTGATCTAAACCCGTGTCCAGGTTTCGATTTTTTCAATTATTAATTTTTGCAACAGTCTGGAAAGTTTAAAATAATGTGTTCAGTAATGAAAATAATACAATATGAAATGTAATATAACTAAGTCTTCTGGTAACCAGCTTTCCCCTCTGGAAAAACAAAATGAACTGGAATCTCTCCTGTCAAAAGCCAGAGGTGATTTCCCACCTCAAAAACATCTCCAAACACCTAGTTAGTAAGGAAATGGGTAGATTAACTCAAAGCAACATGCTGGTGTGTAGAAGGAGGTTTAAAATCTACTACTTGGTTTATTCAATGATTTTACAATAAATCAACTGCTTCCTCCTTGCTATAAAATATTCTGTTAAACAACAGGTCGATTGGTTAAGTGTCGCTATTTTGTTGTTCTCTGTAAAATGTTATAGTGAGTAAAATTATATTTTTATGGTTGCATTGCTTAAAGAACACTCATCCAACAGCTTTGATTTACTAACCTAATTTATTTCCCTGTGAACCGCCACTCTCAGCTGCATTTGTCTTCCTCTTCAGTCATCCCACTCATTTCTAAATACCATGGTCGTAGCTCTCTGTAATACCATTATTTTTCTTCAATCTCGAAATAACACAGACTTCACAAATGAGTTTTTGTTACATACAAATTTCTATAGAAATCCAATATATGAGCAAAGTTGGTTGTACATAACTTTAGACTTCTCAGAACGTTTGTCCTTTTCTGGAGTTGACTAGCAGATTTCTTCAATCTCAATTGCTTCACATAAAATCATATTCAAAGAGCTTGCATATTTTTAATTTCAAATGTTAGGTCACTCTTTTTCCATTTGTCTTTTGAAGATGAAGTTGTTTGGAAGAACACTATGAAGAAGTTGATCATTAATGTCGGGAGTTGATATAAAAATATTTACCCTATCCTTTTATTTCTGTTGCAAGATACGCTGATGCTTACCAGACTGATAAAAAAAAAAAAACAAAAACAAAAAAACAGTGACCGCACTAGCCACATATTAGATAATGCCTTCGCAAGTTCTGTTAGAAGGAGGAAATTGAACCACTCCAACTATACTGTTTCCTAGGTCAAGATATAGTTGATATTTTCTTAGAGTCCAAACGCCACCTATTGGTGGGAGGTTTCTCGGCAAACCATGTTTAAAAAAAAATCATAGGGTTAAGTGAAAAGTGAGTGAGCTATAAAATAGAGGGATCATACAACGTCTGAACTATAGATCTGGCAAGTGTTTTATGGTTGATTCTGAGAAAATGAATCTGACAAAAGAAAACTGTGCAGGTTGATATTTTCTCCACTGGTATTGTTTTCATTTCCAAACTTGGAATTTAGTCCCTTACCATGTCCATAGAAATCACCATATTTCTTGAGATGATCTACATGTTTTAGACTTAGAACTGTTTTTTGTTTGAATGATAGTAATGGACTAGACTTTAAGGGAGTTTCTGAAGAGGAAGCTTTTTCAGAAACCAAGTTGAAGAAGGGAAAATGAAAATAGTTTTTGGGTCTAAAAATCGGTCAGAGTAAGAACATGTCGTAGTTATAAAATAATCCAAAAGGCAGTTGTATAAGTTGTTTGAATGGAATAGAATATTCAAAGTCAAAGTCAAACATTAGAATTTAGATAGGAAATTATCATCAACTAAATGAAACAAAGAAAATAATTCCAGAGAGACAGAGAGGGAGAGGGAGGAAACTGTTCATAGGAATTCCGGTTTCCACTTTCCTCATTTAGCTGGAATCTTCTCTCGAGTCAAGGTCTCAAGTCCACCCATGTGATTTAGCTGCCCTCCTCTGGCCTCCAAAAACAGTCTATGCATATTTCCGTAACAGGACGTTTTCCAACACACTGAAACTGTGTATTCGTATCTTTCCTTATTGACAGGGGACTGGGGATCAAGTCTTACCGGTCTCTGTAGCTGCAGTGGTTAGCACGGTGCCTGGACAGAATAGCTGCTTATGATGGAAGAAGGAATAAACTCCAGGTTTTCAAGTCCTACAAATGCCAGATGAGTGAACTTGGCTTTCAGGCAACACGGTCTCTGGGGTTTTTCCTCTACCTCGTTGGCTATTCTTTATCTCCTGTGCTCATTTTTCCTCATCACTCAGGTCCCTTAAGGTTGGAATGTTCCAAGACTTAGTCCTTAGATCTCCTCCTTCCCATCAATGCACAAATATTTGAAGATCTCGTTCAGTCTCAGGACTTTAAATATCACTAATGACTCACAATTGTACAACTTCAGCCCAGACCCTGGAACCCCAAACACACATATCCAACTGCCTAGGGCACATCACCTAAATGTCTAATGGCATCTGAAACTTAACATGTCCCAAACACAGCTCCTGATTTCCAGCCCACGCAACTCTGCTCAGGCAGTGGCAACTTCCCCCGGCATTTATAGACCCAAATCCTAGAGTTCTTACTCCTGCATCGCATATCCAATATGTCAGCAAATACTATCATCTCAACTTTGAAAATATATCCAAGATCTGACAACTTCTTCCTGCCTCCACTGCTATCACCCTGGCAAGCCTCCTTACATGTGATTTTCCTGCATCTGCATTTACCAGCCCCTGTGTTTATTCCCAATGCAGCAGCCAGAGTGAGCCTATTAAACACATGAGTTCCTGCTCAAAACCCTCCATTGGTGTCCCGTTTCATTGAATAAAAGCACGAGTGATTTGGCCACGATCTGGTCCCACTCTGACATCGCTCACAGCATCTCCCGCCACACTTCTTAAGTCTTCTAGCAAACCTTTCCTGACCTCCTGACTTAAAATTACAAACTCATCCCATAAACTTTCGTGCTTTATTTTACTGTCTTAACTTAAAACCATCTAACATGTTTTATATTTAACTCACATTTTTAATTTTATTGTCTATTTCCCTTTACCAGAATATAAAACCCATGAAGTCAAGAATTCTATGTTCTGTCTAGAGCAATGCTTGGCATACAATAGTAAATGCACATTTTTCCTATAAATAAATAAGTGAAAAATTCATTTATTTGCTTATTCAACCAATCTGAACCCACTGTGTTGCAAGTACTATTCTAGGCTGTTTAATTCAGTCTCACAACAATTCCCCGCTCCTCAATTTTTGGCTAATGGTGATGACTTTTGGCTGGAGTTGCACATAATTTAATGAATCATCTCTTTCCCATTCCTGTTTCCCCTTTGCTCTTCCCTGTATCATTATGCATGTGTTTCTTCTTCTATTCCCCCAATTGTTCCTTTATCTATTATATTTTACTCTTTCCCACTCTGATTTGTCTTCCTCTCTTTTCAGAGGTGACAGAAAAGTGACTAAAGCATTCTAAGTTCCGAGGAAAAGAAAGTCATATGTTTTATTTTATTTTTTTATAATTTTTATTTTGTTATATTAGTCACCAGACAGTACATCCCCAGTTTTTGATGTAGTGTTCCATGATTCATTATTTGCGTATAACACCCAGTGCTCCATGAATACGTGCCCTCCTTCCTACCCATCGCGGGCCTATCCCAATCCCCCACCCCCCTCCCCTCTGAAGCCCTCATTTTGTTTCCCAGAGTCCATAGTCTTTCATGGTTCATTCCCCCTTCTGATTACCCCCCCCATTCTTCCCTTCCTTCTCCTACTGATCTTCCTATTTCTTATGTTCCATAAATGGGTCATATGTTTTAAATTGAATTTGTATATATTTAGAAAAAAACAAACAACAGGCTTTCCTTGGCTTCTGAAGCATGCGTGTGTCCAAGTCCTTAAACTTTTGTCATATACTTCACAACTTCTTCATCATTTGAAGACCATCTACATTTTAAAGAATGATCTTAATTAAAATTTACTTTTCTGAACATTCTTAAGCTAAGTGGCAGATGAGATGTGTAAGCTACGTGAAGGCAGTAATTTTTTTGAAGTTTTTTTAATTGATGAATCTCCTTCCTCCAGAACAATACTAAGCATGTAGTAGGCACTCAACAAATTTGCTAAGTGCATGAATAAATGAGATGAGATGAGAACGAATAATGACTATAGTTCGGTAAAGGTAAAAATGACCTTGGTGAATATGGGTGATCCAATTAAAGAATGTATAGATCAATCAGCATTAGAAGGTATTATTTTTTTGTCTTTGATTTTAAGTACAAGTTTGTAGGACTCACAATTTTCTTTTGATTTCTTGGATATGGGAAAACATGAGCAGGACTTTGAAATCCTAGCCAGCTAAGTTTTGTAAGGGGTTAGTACAAAGCTAAAATTTTTCCTTCATCCGTTAGTGTTATTAAAGAAACAAAACTATGAGGGGGAGACTCCTGACTGTGGGGTCACAGCACATTGAGTCTCTTAGCCACGTGTCATAGTTACAGACTCTTGAATGGAACCGTAGATCATGGGGGCTCAAATGCGCCAGTCTCAAGTCTGGGGGCAGAATGAAAGTAAATATCAAATGAGTATCAAATCAGATAATAAATTCACAGCAAGAGTTCAATAAATGATAGCCATAAGCCACTTTTAGTAAAAGTCCAGCTATTCCTTGATTCTGTATTATGCTTATGGCTTTTTGTGCACGAAATTCTCTGATAAGTGGCTGGACACTCACCACGGCGTATAGGCATTAAATTATGTATATCATATACAAGAGAGATACCTTGTAAAATTGAACTTACAAAATCTTTTTTTCCACACCACACAGCGTAATTCCATTTTTCAAAATCTACCTCATAACCCACAATATAAATATGGCAGCCCAGGATGATTTGAGACAGAGAAGGAAGTTTACTTATTCCAAAGCAATAGGAAAATATCTATCTTCTTTTACAGTCAACAGCACGAGCACTGTGATAACAGACATAGTTTAGGTAGCAGAGTCCAATCACCTACATGCCTTTTGATCTTCCAAATGGTTACATTCCCAGGAGAATGCTCAGTGGACGTCCAGAGCAAAGGCCAGCCAGAGATTGCACTCCTCGATTTTTTTCTTTAGGACCTGTGGGAATGCATGCAGGGGAGAAAGGAACATGACCATGCAAATAAGACCCCTCTGTCAGTGGGCCAGTAAAAGGAAACAGACACAGGCTCCAGGGTGGACAGCAGCTGTTCATTTTCCCTAATCCCTGTCTCAGAAGGTGCCTACAAGGGTAGTACTTCAAGCTGGTCTTTTCATTACTCGCCACTGTTCATGACAAGTCTCTTCAGTTGAAACTGAACCCACTTTCCCATACACTTTCATCCAGGAATTGGATGATAATTAGAGGAGATGTTGCATTTTAGATACCATAATTCTCCCCCCACATCCAACTAGTAATTTACTAGCCACAGATGTGTTTGGCCTTCACTTTTTATCTCTAAACTCTTGGCTCTGACATTCTGTCTAAAATTATGATTCCAACGCCAACTGAGATATAATGGTAAATCTTTCAGTGAAGGTCATCTACCCTAAAACCATTTAAAAATTAGGAAAAAGTGACATTAGTGCAAAAACGATGCCATTGATATGAGTGGACTTCATTTTTTTTTATGAGTGGACTTCAAATACAATTGGTTAATTTCTGCAATTCTTCCTCTAAACACTAAATATTGTGCTATAATGAAGAGTGGAAATCAAGTGACTACGGGAATTTTAAGCATCTTTTAAAAATTAGCACTTTATGTCTCTGTGAGGAGATAAAAAATGAATAAAATAAAATAAATGTGAGAATCCAAACATTATTTCAAGTTTTTTAATGCTATAGCTATTTAATATTTTACTTACTTAGAATTTTTAAGCCAGTGATTGCTATCTGAATATGCATTGGCTTTGTCCTTTACAGAAGAATATCAGCCTTAAAGTAAAATTAATAGCAACTCCACATTAACCTTTGGGATTACTAATTACTAATTAAATTGGCAATGAGCTTCTGCCAGAAGATTTCATTCTAATTCCATAAAAAGCAAAGGCTTTTAAAAGCAGCTTGATCAAGTCAGGAGATTGGAAAAAAAATATTAGCTAGATTTTATTATTTTTGAAATTAACTTGTTCTGTCTCTATTCTTCCAGCTTGTCTCTTATGAATAGATTATAAAATGTCACATACTTTTGAGGTATCCCTGATATGTCCTTCTTTGGTGTTAGTTCATTCATTCATTTGTCCAATCTCTCTATCTATTAGCTTTCCTTGATTGCAGTCAATAGAAAAGGACTGTGACCAGCAAAGCAAAAATCAAGCAGTGAATGAATTATTGCATAGACAAGGAAAGCTCACAAAATCAGAGAAAAGATGTTAAGTCACTTTTTTTTCTTATTTTTAAGCCCAAACCAGATGCTCTCCAGTGACCTAAGAAGGAAAACAGTTGGATGTTTAGGGTACATTCGTAGTGGATGAATGTGCTCTGAATATTGTGCATGTGTGTGTGTGCACGTGTGTGTGTGTGTGTACGTGTGTGTGTGTGTGTGTGTGTATGAGAAAGAGACAGAGGGGGAGAAAGACTGGTCTAGCTTGGGAAGCACACCAACCTCTTGGTCAGTGGGCCGCACCTGCATAGAAATGCTCACCAAAACCGTATCCATTAGTGGATAGGTAGTTTTTCAAAGCCAAACTGAAAGTACTATTAACCAAAGAATGGCTACCTGATGCTGGATAAATTAAAACAACTGATGTCCACTATGTTCACTCCCATTAGAGTAAGTATCGAACACTCCAACTCACGCTGTATTCTAAAAATGCACGTGTATTTTAAAGGATTTTATTTATTTATTTATTTGACAGAGAGAGACACAGCCAGAGAGAGAGGGAACACAAGCAGGGGGAGCGGGAGAGGAAGAAGCAGGCTCCCAGCAGAGCAGGGAGCCCGATGCTGGGCTCGAACCCAAGACCCTGGGATCACGCCCTGAGCTGAAGGCAGACGCTTAATGACTGAGCCACTCAGGCACCCATAATATTCCACATGTATTTTAATTGCAATCCCTACTTCTGTTAGCTCATATGCAGACAGAGGAACTCATTATATTTCTTTTGTAAAGACATTCAGATTATTCCTATGTTTTTCCCTTTGCTATTGTAAGCAATGCTGTGATAAACATCTTGGCAATATATGTTTGTATACTTACAGTTTTTACTTGTGACAAATTTCTATAAGTGAAACTCTTGAGTCAAAGGATATATAATTTTACTTATTAGAAATGTGTGTAGTGGCATAGAAAAATATCTAGAAGAATATATATGAAAATGTATTTTTTGGGTGTTGAGTTTGATAAGTTCTTCATAGATTTTGGATACCAACCCTTTATCTGATACGTCATTTGCAAATATCTTCTCCCATCCCATAGGTTGCCTTTTAGTTTTGTTGATTGTTTCTTTCACTGTGCAGAAGTTTTTTATCTTGACGAACTCCCAAAAGTTCATTTTTGCTTTTGTTTCCTTTGCCTCCAGAGATGTGTCTAGTAAGAGTTTGCTGTGGCTGAGGTCAAAGAGGTGGCTGCCTTTTTTCTCCTCTAAGATGTTGATGGTTTTCTTTCTTACATTTAGGTCTTTCATCCATTTTGAATTTATTTTCATGTATGGTGTAAGAAAGTGGTCCATTTTCATTCTTCTGCACGTCACTGTCCAGTTTTCCCAGCACATTTGTTGAGGAGACTGTCTTTTTTTCCGTTGGCTATTCTTTCCCGCTTTGTTGAACATTAGTTGGCTCTACAGTTGTGGGACCATTTCTGGGTTAAGAAATGGATGGAAGACATGAGTAGACACTTTTCCCAAGAAGACATCCAGAGGGCTAACAGATACATGAAAAGATGCTCAACATCACTCAGCATCAGGGAAACACAAACCAAAACCACAATGAGAGCACCTCACACCTGTCGCAATGGCTAAGATTAGCAAGTCAGGAACACAACAGCTGTTGGTGAGGATGCAGAGAAAGTGGACCCCTCTTACATTTGTTGGTGGGAATGCAAACTGGTGTAGCCATTCTGGAAAGCAGTATGGAGGTTCCTCAAAAAGTTAAAAATAAACCCAGCCATTGCACTACTGGGTATTTATCCAAAGGATATGAAACTGCTGAATCAAAGAGGCACAGGCACCCTGTGTTTATAGCAGTAGTGTCCAAAAGAGCCAAATTATGGAAAGAGACCAAATGTCATCAACAGACGAATGGATAAAGAAGACGTGGTAGATTTATACAATGGAATATTACTCAACCATCAAAAAGAATGAAATCTTGCCATTTGCAATGACGTGGATGGAATTAGAGTGTATTATGCTAACGAAAGAAGTCAGTCAAAGAAAGACAATTATCATAAGATTTCACTCATATGTGGAATTTAAGAAACAGAACAGATAAAACATAAGGGAAGGGAAAGAAAAATAAGATAAAAACAGAAAGGGAGGCAAAGCTTAAGTGACTCTTAACTATAGAAAATGAACTGAGGGTTGCTGGAGGGGAGGTGGGTGGAAGGATGGGTTAAATGGGTGATGGGTATTAAGGAGGGTATTGTGATGAGCACTGGGTGTTATATGTAAGTGATGAATTGCTAAATTCTGCTCCTAAAACTAATACTACTCTGTATGTTGACTAACTTGAATTTAAATTAAAAAAAAAGAATATATGTGAAAATGTAGTCAAAATCTATTACTCTGGTATATTTATAATCATGAGAAGGTCTGTCATTAAAATAGGATCAGAAATTTACTCAGAGGGGCGCCTGGGTGGCATAGCGGTTAAGCGTCTGCCTTCAGCTCAGGGCGTGATCCTGGCGTTATGGGATCAAGCCCCACATCAGGCTCCTCTGCTATGAGCCTGCTTCTTCCTCTCCCACTCCCCCTGCTTGTGTTCCCTCTCTCGCTGGCTGTCTCTATCTCTGTCAAATAAATAAATAAAATCTTTAAAAAAAAAAAAAAAGAAATTTACTCAGAAAAGAGAAAACTTCTAGAATGCTTCCTTTGCCTCATTGTTGTTTCTTCTCTACTAGGAATCTAAAAATTTCTTCCTAAGAAGAAAGTTTTAAGTGGCCTAATATTCCCTTAGTTCAAAAAAAAAAAAGTTTTCATTTTGACATAATTTCAGAAACAGGAGGTTGCAAAAACAGTACAAAGAACTATATATAGCCCTTATCCAAATTTCCCAAATGTTCATATTTTATATTTGCTTTATGTTATTGTCAGTCTCCATATACATATAAATATGTATATGTACATATATATAATATTTTTTCTGATCTATTTGAGAGTAAGTTGCAGAAATAATATTGTTTTAACCCTGTGATAAAGAGTCTGTCTCCATTTTCTGATGTTTACTGACAGCTTTTAAGCCCCCACCCCCAACTTCCTCTCTGAGCAATCTGATGAGAAAGCCTGATGCTCTTTCTTTAGTTGCTGTGGGGAGATCCAGCTCATTGAAGCCCCTACCTGTGCAGGGAAACCTTCAGTCGGCTCCACTCCCTAACCACAATGAATACCCTGAGACCGTCTTCTACCTTTGTTCCCTCTGACCTGCTTGGGAGGCTTGCCCTGTTGTCCCAAAACCCATCAATTGTGTAAGCAATAATCCTTTTCATACCCTTGTTAGATGTGTATGGTATCATAAATCTCGATGTCAAAACCAAATTATAGGTAAAGGTCCATCCTTCATCTGCAGAGTGATCATAACAAACCCTAAATATAATCTCTTACATAATCACAGTATAATGATCAAAATCAGGAAATTAACATTGATACACCTTTATTATCTAATCTAATTTAGCCCTATTTATATCTCTACATTTGCCCCAACAATGTTTCTTAAAGCTAAGGAAGATCTTGGATTATAGGATTACTTATATGGCATGTATCTTTACCTCCTTTATCTCAAACAGTTTCAGAGTCATTTCTTGTCCTTCATGACGTTGGCATTTTTGAAGAGTACCTCTTGGTTATTTTGTAGAATGTTTCTCCATCTGAGTTTAATGTTTCTTCATAATCAAATTCAGGCTCTGTGGTACTGGAAGTTCCTTTTGTTTCTGTTTGTTGGCTTTGTGTGCTTTTTGCCTATCAAAGGGCTTTTGGTATTCCTATTATTTCTTATATCTCTCTGGTAGGAACACATTCCAACGCGAATCCAGACTTAAGTCTTGAATATTCAAAGCTGAGACGAGACTGCTGGACAGTGCTTCTGGCTGACCCTCTTATTATGGATTGCAGGGTGATAGAAAGTGGCCACTACTGAAAGGTGGTGGACAAAGCACTGTACTATTTGTGCTTTTGAAAACTTTGTAAAAGTTCTCCTTTCTTGAGCCAGGCTTGACTGAGATCTGACAGAAGAGATACAGTGTTAAAGGTTCCTTTTCAACAAACCTCTTTCTGCGTCTTTTGCTAAATTACCCTAGAAATTCAAAAAGCTATCAAAAACTAAAGGGGAGGTGTGGTTTCTAGTACTTCTGTTTCTGTTACTAAGTGTTGGACTAATCAATGGTCTTCACATTTTAATGTAGACCTTTTTGAATTATTTATAAGAAACATTTTTTTCACACACAGAAAATAAAAAAGATGAAGTTTTTTTCCATTTGAAAGGAAATCAAACCTATCCCTGATCAAACTCCATTTCTTACTCTAATTATTAATCTCTCCTTCCCTTTGAAGCTAAGTTCTTGAAAGAGTAGTGGCCACTTGATGCCCTACGCCTTCATATCCCGTTCAGTGTCACTTCTCTGTCCTCTCGGTACCACTTGATCAGTTTTGGCCTCCCCTTCCTTTGGCATCTGATTGAACATCATCTTTATTTGCATGGCTTGCTCCTCCCACCCCATGAATGTTGCCGTTACTCAGGGTCCCATGCATGTCCCTATTCTCACTATTCAACGAACTCATACACTTTTATGGGTTCATCTCCCTCTTTTCCACGATAATCCGACTTCTAAACCTGTAGCCTAGCCCTCTCCCCTAAACCCCAGGATCTCAGGCCCATCTCTTAGTGCAGTGGTCTACTCTAAAGTCTCATAGGAACTTCAGGGTCGCTGCTTACCTCCTTCATGCCCTTGACTTGCTTGTATATTCAGTACTCTCTCTGAAAATGATTCTAACATTGATTCAATCATCTAAGTCAGAAAGGAAGAGTCATATTAGATCCCTCCCTTGTTTCCCACATCCAAGTTCTGTTCACTCTCTCCCTTCCTTTACATCCCCTCTACTACCTGGCTATACTAAGAAAGTTAGTATTGATTCATAAAAATCCCATTCATGGCATAGTTTAGAAATTTCAATTCTCTCTACATCTTTGTTTCTTCTATCAGCTTTCAAATATCTCCACACTTGAAAAATTCCCACTATCTTCATGACAACATTCATTATGAATGTATAAAATATTTGGTAAAATCTTCTGGAACTTCCTTTCTGCAAGAATCAGAGAAAATGGCTGAACGATATGAACATTCTTCTTATTTGATCTCCTGATTTATTTAGAATGAGTGTCCAGTTCTTAGTGAAAACAATTGATGGATTCAAACATTGCTCTTTTTATTTCTCCTGACAATGAATGACCATCATTTTTTGGTCATTTCTCCTGGCATTATTCTTCACATATGACTCATTTTTCCATATAACTATTCATTTTCTTGCACTTAGTTGTTGCATAGGTGACTTCTCAATGTCTGGGTGCTATTCTTGAAGGAGCCACTCTAAAACTCGGTGTTTCACTGTTCATTGTTCAAGTCTGATTCCAGTGTTTGCAAATATGCTTTGTATTTGATTAATTTCATTTAAAACTTCAAACAAGTAAAAAGATAAAACTCAGAAAAGACAAATCCCATTCATCAGAGAGCAAAATATAAGCTGATTTTCTTGGATCCATATTTCCTATCAGATCACACAGTACTTCAAAGGTTGAGATTAACTTTTAAAAATGTGTCTGTACCACACACACAGCTTCACAAGGAGCATTGCAGCTTGGCTGGGAAAGACTTTCCACTATTATACCTTCATTCTGCAACATTTTCCAGTAATGAGGTGAGACTAAAAAGAATAAATAATTTTTCCTCAAAGTTCCAAAAATGACACACCTGAAGAAAAATACTCCCACCAGAATGATTTCTGTAAAGACTCAGATAATGATTATTCATAAAGACAAAAAACCCTCAGATTTAATTGTTTTTTTAAATTTTGTTTTGTTTTAGTTTGAAGTAGGCTTCATGCCCAGCATGGAACCCAACACAGGGCTTGAACTCACAGCCCTGAGATCAAGACCTGAGCTGAAATCAAGAGTCAGACACTTAACCGACTGAGCCACCCAGGTACCCTTCGGATTTAATTTTTTAATATTTCATTAAACACCAGTGAAATCACTATTTATTGTTGTAACATCACTGTATCTTTCAACATTGTGTATAGCCAGCAAAAATTCTGTTGAGATGCAAATTTATTTATCTAAAGGATCTATACAAAAATGACACAAGAGTCAGAAAGAGCAGGACTAAGGGGCGCCTGGGTGGCACAGCGGTTAAGCATCTGCCTTCAGCTCAGGGCGTGATCCCGGCGTTATGGGATCGAGCCCCACATCAGGCTCCTCCGCTATGAGCCTGCTTCTTCCTCTCCCACACCCCCTGCTTGTGTTCCCTCTCTCGCTGGCTGTCTCTCTGTCACATAAATAAATAAAATCTTTTTTTTAAAAAAAAGAATTACTTGTGATGGCTGGGCTAATGCAAAGGATAGATTGTCAACCCCACTCTCAGGAGTCAGAGATTTTTACCCAGTATCAACCTTTACTAACAGCTTTTAAGGAAAGAGACAATCAAGAGACTCAGAGAGACTAGAGAGGTCTGGAACCTCGCACATGTCTCCATGGGTCTATCTTTTTTACCACTTTGGACCTAAGAACAACAGACATGGGGGCGCCTGGGTGGCACAGCGGTTAAGCGTCTGCCTTCGGCTCAGGGCGTGATCCCGCGTTATGGGTTCGAGCCCCACGTCAGGCTCCTCTGCTATGAGCCTGCTTCTTCCTCTCCTACTCCCCCTGCTTGTGTTCCCTCTCTCGCTGGCTGTCTCTATCCTGTCAAATAAATAAATAAAATCTTTAAAAAAAAAAAAAGAAAAAAAAAAAAAAAAAAAAAAAAAGAACAACAGACATGGTCCCCATGAGGCTTTGTGGGATTCTTCACACTGCAAAGAACATTAAATTTATGAAATATTTCCATGTTATACTTCAGAGTGTGGTATATAGCTTAGGTGAAATTCTAGGGAGTCATGCCTCATGGGCTATAGGTTCATTTATTATAAATAATTCTTTAGCCAGAGACATCCTGCAGATCAGACTTCCTCCTCCTGGCAAATATCATTAGTTTATTTACCTGGAGGTCCAGTTGACAAGGAGCACAGACTAGTCTTTTCTTCTTCTAGATGAGTGTTTCTTTCCTATTAAGGAGGGGAATGGAGCTGAGCCCAACTTCTATAATTCCTTCCTCCCAACAGCACTCAAGATGTTTCACACACTGAACAAATGTTCAGAGTGAAAGGATATGTCCATACTGAAGATATAAAGTGAAAAAAAAGGTATCTTTCTCAGGCTTCTTTCTCATTCCTGGAAAGACTACTGCTGAAGTAAGAAGAGAGATTTTGAAACAATGGATAGCAAAGGATGGGAAATAATTATAAGTTTGGCAAAGATTCATAAAAATCCCAATTCGCTATAAATCTAGAAATTTCAATACTGTCTTTGTTTCTTCCAGCAGCTTTCTCAAATGTCTCCAGAGTTGAAAAACTTCCACTAAATATCTTTACCAGAAAACTCATCATAAATTTCTATTATATTTGATAAAATATTCTGGAGTTTTTCTTTTGGAAAAAATCAAAGATAATGGCTGAGACAGCAAATTTTGGCATTATTTGATCCATTGCTTTAGAATAAGTATCTGGTTCTTAGTGATCCTTGAACTGAGGCATTCAAATATTACCCTTTTCATTTGCTTTTTTTGTTTTGTTTTGTTTTGTGATCCTCTGTGGGTTAATGTTTCTTGTTGGTAAAGTACCCCATTCCAAATCTCTTTTAAAAATTCAGAATGGGAGGCCTGGCCAGCTCAGTCAGTAGAGCATGTGACTTCTTGATCTCAGGGTCATGAGTTCCAGCCCCACGTTGAGTATAGAGCTTACTTAAAAAAAAAAAATCAGAATAATTAAGAACCAGTTGCTGGTTTTACAACTATCTTGCAAACAACAGGTTTTCTCCAAATTTCTGTAGGATAAAAAAAAAAGCACAATTGTTTTTATTCTCTGCTATGTTTTTTGTATCCTTCTAAAAATTTGCATTTTGATCTTAATTATACTGATAGAATAATAGTTGTGAAAATAATCATCCAGTAACAAGTGAATTTTAGTAATACTTGCAAAAGGTATGATCTAAGCAAATACTAAGTCATGCCATTTATGTAACATTCTATTTTCTTGATTTGTTTAGTTTTTTTTCAAAGATTTTTATTTGTTTATTTGAAAGCGAGTGAGAGTGAGAGAGGTCACAGAGGGAGAGGGAGAAGCAGACTCCCCACTGAGCAGGGAGCCCGATGTAAAGCTCGATCCCAGGACCCTAATAAGATCATGACCTGAGCCAGAGTCAGATGCTTAACCGACTGAGCCACCCAGGCGCCCCTAGTTCTTTAGTTTTGAAACAAAATTTTGAAAATACATTATATTTTAAAGATGTATTTCGTATGGGTAAAATATTTCATATATGAACTAAAGCTGCACAAAAACAATTGAGAAGTCTCCATAATAGTAGATATTATTTTGTCGCATGTATGTTCTTATGACAAATTAAATGTAACCATGCTATTGTCCAATACTGCTAAATATCTGACATAGCCTATTAGGAATTGCCTGTAATATTCTTGCCATCAAAATAGCTAGAATTTATTTGACAGGAAAATAAACACAACATGTGCCTTACAGTGCATTTCTAACGGGCTATGAATACACTCAGCCTAACCACAGACTATTCGTTTATTCCCTGATGAAGGCTATTTCAACTCAGTATGTAAAGCAGCATTCTCAAAGTATCCTATGCCCCTAGAAGTATTTTCCAAAAAGCTTGCCAAAATAAAAATACTCCTGCCTCATCGATTGCCACTTGCATGTAACAATATGGCTTAATCACATCAACAGCATTTGGCTTTGGCTGACTTTTAATAATCCACAACATGTTATATTTTCTTTATTTATTCCATTTCTCATTCAACAAACACTGTTAAGTACCTTCTACATGCCAGAAGGCACTGAGAATACAAAGATAAAGGATATGATTACTTCCTTTAACAAGGTAATATCTGAACGGAAAAGCTGACAAGTAACTAATATACTTTGGTAGGTGTCTATTTGAGAGTTTGCTCTGAAGTTTTGGGGGTTTGAAGGAGGTAGGGCCAGGAAAGTTCTTAACTGAAAAGGAATACAAACATATTTTCACTTAAAAATATCACTCCAGGCTCAAAATTAAAGATAGAAAAGTCCAGTTAATAATCCGAATTTGAATTCATACCTGGGATGCAAGCATGGTTCAACATTCGCAAATCAATCAATGTGATACATCATATCAACAAGAAAAGACTCAGGAATCATATGATCCTCTCAATTGATGCAGAAAAAGCATTTGGCAAAATACAGCATCCTTTCCTGATTAAAACCCTTCAGAGTGTAGGAATAGAGGGTACATTTCTCAATCTCATAAAAGCCATCTATGAAAAGCCGACTGCAAGCATTATTCTCAATGGGGAAAAGCTGGAAGCCTTTCCCTTAAGATCAAGAGCACGACAAGGATGCCCAATCTCGCCGCTATTATTCAACACAGTACTAGAAGTCCTTGCAACAGCAATCAGAAGACAAAAAGGGATCAAAGGTATCCAA